>NC_135781.1:22360161-22660161 GCF_028453695.1 Augochlora pura
TAGACGGACGACGCAACATGGAATTTCGTGTCTGCCATTATCTTCCGCAATTCGCGGCAATTATTGCTCGGTTCAGGAGGATCCGCTTGAACCCCGGATTTTTTACGCAAATTTCTCTCCTACTACTCTGTCGATATCAACGAAAAATGACGATTCGAACGTGGCGGTGGGTATCGTAGATCTGACGATGGTGTTAGTCAACTTTGTGCAATCGTCAATGTTTTACTATCGGTGCGCTTTCCAACGTGATTGGTCATGCCCTTGCCGATTTTTAGCAAAACAGAATATTACGAAATAAAGGAAAGAAATAAAGCGTTTCTGCTTAACAAGTTTTACATGTTAGAAGTCTGTATTATTAGATAGTACATTTTTTAGCGAGTGCTCATTTTCATACGTCGTTATGCAAGAATTAGAATTAAAAGAACGTTTCCTTCGTTAGCTACAAAGTTGCTCAATCCTAGACTGCGGACACAAATATTATCTCATTTTATTCTATTATATCTGAATGCACATAATTGCGTAGAATGTTAATTCCTTCTTGTTAATCATTTCCCTGATAAAACAAGACAGTTTTTGTTTCTTGTTTTGTTGTTCCCATTTACTTTCATTTCTAGATCTCGATATGCAATCTCTGGTATGCAATCTTCATAGCCAGTCTGACTCGTTATAGTGCGAGCAGTTAACAAAAACAATTAACGCAAATTAATAAAATGAAATACAAGTTATATAAATAACTGGAGTATTATGTAATATTTCTTTTATCGCTCGTATATCGTCTACACGCTAATAAGTGCACAATAAATAAATAAACAAATATCCAACATAACTACAGAAAGTATCGTCGTATATTTCCTTACGACGGATTGGTCGGCCTATAAAGTTTTCTTCCGGAGACATGATTTCTCTTATTTTTCGTCCGATAAACCGCAAAGTTGCTCATTACGATGTCATGTGTCGAAAAGAAACGCTCTGCATTCGGTCGTCCCAGATCCCCGCATTTATTATATCTCCGCCGCTGCACGCTCGCCGAGCATTCCGAACGTTGCTCCGTTTGGTAATAAGACTCTCGTAACGTGCAATTTCTACAGATGTTATTCTTTAACATCCTGTGTTTATTATAATTCCAGAAACGGCGCTGCACGAGGCGTTTTAAAACCGTCCCACAACAAAGAAGCGTTTCACTTTAAGTATACGTTGCCCGGCTCGTCCTTAAAAGTCAAGTTGCGAAATCCGTACGGTTGATATCCGAGCTCTCGGTGTAATAACAATAATCATTATTAAACGGGAGCGCGGCGCGAAAACAGAACGTATCCTGTGTCTCGAAAAAAAGGGGATGCGAATTGTTGTCGCGCAGAATGAGAGGTTCGTGTGAACCCTGCGAAGAGAAAGTAACGAGAGAGTTCGCCGCGCGTGTTGTGGCTTCAAATTCGTCCTCGTACCGTTCCACACTCTTCCCCCCCCGATCGAATTTTCTCCCTTTCCTTCCTCGATGCGACCGATCCTAATTAATTCTGTTCTTTCTTTATTGTTCCAGGTGTGACGGTCGATAGGAAGTGTTCATGTTACTTAGTGGCGGCTCGGTAAGAATTCTCGCAAAACCGCTGGAGATTGATCGAACAGTGTGGCAATTTGCTGTTGCGATTGTGCATGAGCTCCTTCTATTTCTAATGTTCCCAGGACGTTCGATGACGGTGAAGTGAAGCTTCGTTCGTTCAATTTTTCATTAATTTGTTCCTACCTCTAGATTAAGAGCCGCGCGAATAAAACACAACTCGTCACTATTAGATTCAATTTAAATAATCTAAAAGAATAATACATTTGAAAAGGAGGTAAAAGTTCGTCTCAGGTTCAAATTCCTACGCAACTTGAAGGATAGGTAACTTCAGATGCGCGCAAGGACCCAGTGTTGTCACTTCTACGGACTTTTAATGTATTTAAACTCCACTCGATTAAACTCACAGCCATAAAAAAAGAGTAAAAGGATCTTTTCTTTTATCGTTCATCGCACGATTCAAATAACCCATGAGAAATTCCAGCTTTAATATTGTACCGTGTTTTGTAAATATTTAGAGAAAAGAATTATTTATAACGTGGTCCACACCATCTAACAAAATATTAGATTCTCTAATACTTTTTCTCACAAATGGAGTCAGATAAAGAGGAACCATCTATTCTCCAAAATACGGCACAATATTAATGACTCCGTGTGGCATCGTGCCAGCAGTCTACCGGTTCATTTACATACCAAAAAGGTGTACGGTCTTTTCAAAACGGATCTACGGAATTCGACGAACTTCTCAGAGTTTGTCCGGACGGGCTTAACAGATATCCAAGCCGGCAACGCTGTAAGACCCTCTCAACTTCTCGTGCTACAATGTCCACAGATTGCAACAGAAATACTAAAAATAGCAACTGGTTGAAGCGTAATCGAGAGTAATACCGTAGTGCACAGGAGGTCCATCAGTCACTGTAGCCACAAAGGTATCGGACCAAGACGAAAAGAAGACGAAAGAAATGAGAAGAGTCCGGCGAGCTTGGGGACCCCATAAGAGTGTTGTTGGGGTTCCTCGACGGGGGGAAGAAGGGGTCGGTTGCGTCACCGAGCGAATCCGAGGCGCCGAAGAATTCAGCAAGACGATACGGCCCTGGTCTCGGTGGGTAGATAGGGTATAATCATGGCGGGTTTCGTATCTCGAAGGGGCACACGGGAAGATGGTCCAACATCTGCCGCTGCAGGGAATCTCTGCCCACATGCTGGCCGTGGTGGTTGTATGTGGGCACGCACACGCGCAAAAACCGACATAGCTACGGGCCGGGAACGTCATGTAAATTCATTCGAAACACATGGCAGGGCCGAAAGGGTTCTCGATCGAGGAATCCGAGGAACCGAGGTCTGGCGGGGGGCCCCCGGTAAAAAGGCCAGATGATAACTTTGACTTACAAGTTAGATTTCGACGTCTCTTCATGTACGAGCCGTTCGAACGCCGCCGCGCCGCGCCGTATCTCCGGCCGATTCGTTTCTTTAATCGTCTTCCAGTGCCCCTCGTGTCACGCTATAGGGGTCTACGCTCGGTTAATTGGCTGTCTCAACATGTGATAAACAACCCATCGGATCGCGCGCGCGCGCGCCCGCGCGGTGCATTGATATTTCCCAAAATTCTTTCTAACTCGTTTCCGTGCCGTCGTTCTAGCTATCGTTCGGTCAGTTTTTACGGTGTCCCATAAATTCGGTCGTTTTCCACTGCATTTACTTTATGAATATGGAGAAAGTTCTTCCTACAGCGAGCAATAGGAACATTTCCAACGAGACTTTCTTTTTTAAAAAGGTTGGGTGTTTAAATTTCGATATTGTCTCCTGTTTGAAGAAGAAAAATAATACTGCAAAGACGTGATTGGAAATATTTATAACTAAAGAACACGCGTTATATTTTGGAAGGTGTAAGATGAATGAAGAATTTTTATCTCCTGATCGAATCAGAATTCGGCCTACAATAATTTGATATTTGAGGTAAAACCTTTTTAATTTCACATTCCATAACTTCTATGAAAACGGAGGTAAGAAGTTGGTTAATTCTGATAAGAAGACGTCATTAAGAGCAATGGTTAAAGAGTCAACGATCAATGTAAATGTAAGTACTGTTATTTTATATTTACAGTTAGCGTGGAAACAAGGTGATCTGATATTTATTGCAGTCTACTGCTTCTGGCAAACAAATTTTCAATCAGGATTGTCTATATAAAAAAATGAAAAATGCTAGTTCACGTCAGATAATAGAATATTTAACAATATTTCAGAAAACTATGAATGAGACGGCAAACATTTATTTATATCTAATAAATGTGAAATAATGCAACATTTTCTTGAGAAAATAAGCATAACGATTGTAGCATTAATAATTTCTTCACGTGCGATGAGTTTAATCACCGATGAATAGTTATATTTAGCAGCAGTATAGTCCAATGAAAATCGTGCAGCATACACGTGATTACAAACCCTATTAGCATATAGAATAAAACTTCATTTAATTAAGCCAGCATAGAATCAAGAGATCGGCCGCATTAAATAATAGACTAATAAGATACAATCTCTCTGCAACCCGACGGAGATGCAGTTGATTTTAAAGTCAC
Source organism: Augochlora pura (assembly GCF_028453695.1). Taxonomy (NCBI): domain Eukaryota; kingdom Metazoa; phylum Arthropoda; class Insecta; order Hymenoptera; family Halictidae; genus Augochlora; species Augochlora pura. The sequence goes on from NC_135781.1 coordinate 22,364,290, forward strand.
TGAACGGCACACCGAAAACTTCATGCGCAAATAAATGTGCATTTCCATAGACTTCTCAATCCGTCTCCGTATTATATAATTTTTGTTTCTGCATCGCCAGCAAATACGTTGCTGTTCAATGCGTCTTTACGGCGCACAGTGAGGTAAAGTGTCGAAATTGAAGACCTTTCGATAGAAGTGAGATAAAGCAATGATTTTTTTCTCTGCGTTAAATTGAAATGCCGCGGAATAGGGGAAGAATAGAGACAATGTAGTGTGAACAGTTTTCAACCTTCGAAATTCATGTTAAGCTTAAAACATACCCCATTATGATTTAATCAAAATACCATATACAAATTAATTTTTTATGACATAAATTCCTCTAGGTTTTTGATTGCCTGATTTTAAATCCGGTTGCAAAAATCAACCATTTCAGGACTTTTTTAGTTTTTTTTTACCAAAATCGAATCTTTTTAAAATCCCGAAGTGATTCACTAGATTTGAAATCGGAATGTACAAGAAATGATTTATAACGTGTCGTTAAAAATTATAACTGTTCATGTTACTGGATAAATCACAATTTTGTGGAAATATATCAAGTTTAACATTTTTTTTTCTTAGTAGTTTTACGTCGCAACAGCTGCAAGGCGGAATTAACATTTTGCTGGTCGAAAAATATCCCTATTACATTCTTTCAACTTTACCCTAATTCAGCAACATGTCAGCTTCAACCTAATGAAAACCATCGCTTTACATCATGTCTATCAAAAATTCTTTGATTTCTACACAACTTCGATATAGCGACGCTATGCGACGTGAGTCGCATGAAACGTTGGTAGAATCGACAGAATCCATCGCCAGCGGATAGATCGACGCGTTAGGTGGAACGGGACACCCGGTCGAATGATCTACGGTCAGTGATTTTCAAATCAGCGGTAAACGGGCAATTCATTATCCGGACATTATCGGTCCGCGGGCACCGTGGATCGCGATATTTTCGAAATAACAGAGTCTCGGTAACGATTCGTTGATTTTTTCGTTCCTCCTTCGCTGGAGAGAGACAGAGAGGGCGAGAGAGAGGGAGAGAGAGAGGGGGAGAGAGAGAGGTGAAAAAAAGAAAATGAAAACGGCGAGCGCGGTGAAATAACAGGGCAGCCCCGCTAACGAGACGTTCTTAGCGTATAACGAGGGTTTTCGAAGAAATCGTTAGGGCAGTAATTCGCGCGTTCCTTCTCGCGAGTAATTACACGGCTGCCCGTAGAATTCCAGCGATCCCCTGATTCATTATGCCACCGCTCCGAGCCGGCAGCGCAATGATAGATCACCTTTTGTTTTCGATTCGTCAAATACGCGCGCGTCTCCGACTCCGCGTGATCCCTTCGCGCGATAACGCTCGCCGCCGCCGCCGCCGCTTCCTTGGAAACATCTCTTCCTAGCCTAATCGCAGAAAATGGCTGCAACGAGGGAGAAGTGCACGCCGAGGGTTGGGCAAAAAAAAAGCTGGTAAAACTGGGAAAAATGGGAGCTGCCGTTCGCCGCGGCCTGGCTGAACCGCCAGCGCTCTGTCTTTAATTAAAACCATCAAGCTAGTTGAACAATTATCATTAATTACGGACGTTGGCCGCTCGCCTCGAGCTCTCGCTGCGTAGGAGCGTTTCCAAGCGATTCGAAAACCGACCGGGAAGAATGAAAAACGATTTTTATCGGGGGATCCTTTCTCCTTCGGCGCGACTTCGGGCACCGTTTTTTTACCGCTAATTGAAGCCGCGTTAATTAAAACGACGCGTATCGGGCTACGACCGCGCCGCGAATTATTGGATCGTTAACCGATCCGTTCGCTTCGAATAATATCGATAACCGTGGAATTACCGCGAAATAAAAGTACCGCGGTATTAAGGATTCCATTGAAGACAGAAATACCCTCGCGATGCTTTCCTTTGAGTTTGTCATGCTCGAACCACATTGCATATTCTTGTCAAACAGTCTGGCATACGCAAGGGTAAATAATATATTTCCACGAAATGGAGCACCTCTTTCAGTTACTCTTTATACATAAGTTGCGAAAGAAAGAATCAACAGACACGTGTACCCTTAAGGTAGGATCTTCCATAAACGTCAGACGCGTGTGACCAGACGTATGCTGCGCGTATGATTTGCGCGCGATATATTTATTATTCAGTATGTTATCGTTTATTAAATAGAACCGCGCATGTGGAGAAGGTGAAATAACTTCTTGAACTGAATCAAAATTTACTTACATTTTTGCTGATATTTAAAGTAGATGAAATTGTGTGGAGAATTTTGACAAAATGAGAATGTGCACAAAAGAAAAGCGAGATGAAGAAGGTTATTGTAGTATTTAAAAATTAATTACTGAATAATACGAAGACAGCTTTATAGATTGAGTAAAGAACGTGTGAATTTTATGACAATGGCAACGATGCTTTGGATATTTTTGTACGCGAACGTAGAAATGAACCATCCCTTAGATCAGTATAATTCTTTGGATATTTTCGTAGCGAGGCTGACGCATACGTCGGACTGGTATACGAAATCGTGTCTTTACACGTTGCGTGTTTCTGTAGGAAAGGATGCGTATTGCTCTGGTAAAAAGTGAACGATCTATTATGAGAGTCGCTTTTGAAACGCGCACGACCGTGAACATGTTTGCTCAGAGTAGTGGTCGGAACGCGATTAAGGAGAAGGCGAACTACAATTCAGCGAGAGTACTGTATCTGCGACTGAAATCAATCCGATCAGTCGCAAATTTACTATAACGAATCTACGAGGTGGATTTCCGTGCCGCGATCTGTATCGTTTTCGTTTGTTCGCTCGCGTTGAAAATTCATTGCTAAATACGAAACAACGATATCCTTGAGATAAGCGAGACCATTACGGTCGGTGGTTGAAATTAAGCGAGGAAAACGGAGGAGGGATTGCTTCACTTCCTAAAAGCACACTCGGTAACCGTTCCAGCCGATAATCGAGCGGCGGGCGATAATTAATTACGCGTTATCTGGAATGGGGCCCGATTACGGTGTCTTAACGGGACAATAGCGAGCGGGCCCCGATAGCGGGAGTCCTTATTAGGAAAAATTTAAGGCCCGGCCCGCGTGTTTATGGGCCACACGCAACGGGTCGGCCATATTTCTCCGTGAAATTTAACGAACCCGCGGCGCAATGGGACACCATTAAAAAATTCTTTCGCGGCGCACGCAACGCCGATAAACACCGCGCTCGGCCGGAATGGCGGCGCGGCCCGGCCCGGCCGCTCGAAACCAACGGGAAAGATAATATTACGGGACGTTTTACGCATGCTCCGGCAAAAGTCCCATCGGCCGAGAAAAAAAAGATCTGATTTATTAGCTGGCCGTGTAATTGCGGACAAGTCGATTTACGAACCGCGAGGCATTCGCTCCGCCACGATTACGCGGGGCGCACCTGCGCTCCTTCGAGTAGCAGGATGCAAATTCTCCCCTAATCCTCCAGAACTTATCGGAATTCTCCTCCGATCATAAATTGATCTGTCCGAGAAACCAGTTGGGCAATGATGATTTTATTTCTTTGTATCGAACGCGTTCGGAATGTTTCTCGAACGATGCAAACTAAAATTCATGCAAAATTAAAACGAATACGTTTTCAACCAATTTCTATTCCTAACAATCGACATGGAAGATTTCTATTTTGCATAAATATCCGTGTGTTTTATTAGCTTCTGTTGGATTAGGCCTACTGAATATATATCGAATTAGGCGTACATGTTCTGTTGTGGAATAACATTATGTGAGCACTATCATTCTAGAATTCGAGTTATGCATTGTTCAAAATCTTATTTAGCAACGTCGCTATAAATTGATCATAAATCATCAGATTAGCAATTAGTAAACATTAAATTCGATTATCAAATACTTTACAATTACTTACTGTAATCTTAAACATCATAATAACTGTACAAAGCTCTTTAAAAACGTACAAATTAATGGAATTGATAACGAAACATTGTATAGATTGAATCAGAGTATAGAAAATTATTCTTTTATACTAGTGACTCCACATGGTATCACGCAGGCAGTCGAAAGGTTAATAGGCTTCTGTTAGTTAAAAATATTAGTATGCCAGGTAGCAAATGTTCACACTAATGAGACCAACCGGTGGAGAATACGATGGGTGTAGAAAGAATTCAATATCAAACAAACTGATTTGGTAAGGCGAATCTTGCTACATGCCGAACTGCGCCAATTATTATACAACACGTCGAGTAGTAAAGCTGGTAGGAGAATCGAAAGATTGCAGAGGGGACCGCAGCAGCCCTTGCGGTTCGGGCCCGTCGAAAAGAAGAGGCGACCTGGCCCTCTGGGGTCCCTCGGCCAAGAGAAAATCAACGGTGTTTCGCGCATAATTAAGCAGTTGTTGCGAACGTATTTCAACCCCGGTGACGTCTCTATTCGAGCGCTTCGCTCATATCGCGGCGTTTACTCGGATTTACATCGTGCATACATATGTATGAAAGAAAATACGATTTGTATCGTCACGTTGGCCAATTAAGGTTGGCCGGGGTCGTTAACGAAGAGAATAATTAGAAAGCGCGGTCTCTCCGCGGCACCGGAGACGATTCCTCGTGCGTCCGCTATGGACGCGGCTCTTCTTTTTCCATCTCCTCGCCCTCCACTTTCTCGGCCCCGTGCTGCTGCCCCGTGGACAAGAAACGTCCGGGGTGCGGCCCGTTGTGGCGCAAAGACGCCCAGGTATTAATACGTCCGTCACGGGCATCCGCCCGTGCAAATGTTTGCATGCGAAATGCGCACCGACCGGCCAATAATTCGCAATGCAAGCAATTAAAACACGGTAATTGGATAGTATCTTATTCGTGCGGTCACCCAATAGAAAGCCTGTCACTTGAGAGTTCTGATTTCGTTGGTGTAAGAATTCATTCGTATACGATTTGACTTTAGTAGAATTTATTTGTCCGGGAATAAATTCATTCGTTGATTCATTCGAATAAGTAATAATTTGTGAAGGAATTTTTTACAGATCATTGATTTATTCCTAACATATTACTTTTTACAACTCTGTTTGAAATATAACCATGCATACATGCTTCCACAGACATTGCGTTATATTTGTCGGCGTCGAACGTGCAAAGTAATTGAAATTGAACTGATCGAAAATATATTCTCATGAAATTACGTACAAGTTACATACAATATTTGCATTATTATTCGAATAATTACAGTCACTATTTGAACAATTTAATCGGAGTAATACGAATAATGTATTCGAATAAACGGATATAATAGTTTATGGCGAATACTTATTCGAATAAACCATTCCAGTGGAAAGAATTAATTTTGATAACTGTATTACATAATTATGTATTCGAAACAATTTTAATAATGGCTGACTCTAATAGTACGATCGAATTAGGTTGGTATAAGCGTGGAATTGAATGTGCACTTCTCAATGAAAAAAAATTACCGACCGTTCGCAAAGCGTAGGTGAATAGACGAACTTTCAGACCGATACATGCAGCAATTAATTTTTTACCGACCGCACGCTATATAGGTTGCAACGACGATGAATGCCTCCACGAAATTACCTGCAATTAATTCTCACCTCGGCCGTTCCCCATCAGAAGAAAAAAGATCGATAGCTCGATTATCGAGGGTCCGAGAATCACGCACGAAACAAATATCGCGTTCCGTTCCAGGGATTTCCGGTGCGGCCGGCGCGGAGTTAATCGTCGCGATGGTCGATTCACGGCCCCCGTGTTTGCCATTTGCTTTTTCCCCGGATTTTTTCCTGACCGTGACACGAGTCGACGGGCGCGATGGAAGGAGGGAGCGAGAAAGAGAGAGAGAGAGAGAGAGAGAGAGAGGGAAAGGGAGGAAATATTTGATAAACCGTCCCCAATTACGGTTGCTTTTTTTCGACGGGAGCCGGCCGGCCGATATTTACCGCGCGAAAATCGTTCCGCTGGTCGGTAAACAAAACGGCCGCCGCACCACCCGCGCGGCCGAATCCCCGTGAAAAGATATTCCCGGTCGATTGAACGTGTTTCCTGGCGGTCGAAATTTCGCGGCAATAAAGAGGCGGAAAAAAAAGCCGGGAGAGAGGGGTGGAACAAAAAAGCCCGAAAAAAAGAATGCCACACGCGCGCGCGAGCCGACACGATTTTTCGTAGGCTGTAAAAATCACGTGTCCGCGCCCGGGAGCCGCCACGGTCGGCTCTGATCAGATGGCTACAGGGCTGATTTGCATGCGACCTTTGCCTCCAGGTGTTTCGGAATTTGCATACGAAAGGGTGACGCTCACAGATTTCCCCCTCCATTCGCTCCTCTCGTTCTATTTTCCTCTGCCGACCTGTACTTCATCTTTCTCTCTCCCCTCTCTCTCTTTCCTTGTTTCTCTTTTTCTCTCTCGCCGGGTCCCTCGGCTCGTTCAACCCCCGGCGTAAGCATTTATGGGTTACTGGCTCAGCGTGTCGCGTCGTTAACTCGCCGTTAAATTTTCGTTAACGTCGCTCTTTAACCACCGCTGCCTCGGCCGCCTCGAAATTACCATTGACTTCGACTACCGACGATCCAGAACTATGTCCATTCCTCATCCACTTGATTTTAATCATTAACCCGCGCCACGCGGATGCTGGGCACCGTTCGGGCTCGTAAGAAGTTGCGATTTATGTCGCTGGGAATCGACTTATCGATTATGCTTGCTCGTTTGACCAGGGAACAGAATGCGTTCGTGGCGGTACCTGCGGCATTCGTTCGGCTGTCTTTGGAACCGATCGTATGTGTTTAAGAGACAAATATGCGAGGATGCATCATTTTCAACATAATCCAATTATGAGGGAAGCAAAGCTGTTTAAGTCCTGAGAAATGTTTATTTTGCATAAGGATCCGCGGTCTATCCGTTTCTCAACGCCTAGCATTACGATTTCCCATGCAACTACGTTAATCATTGATAATAGCTTCATTGGATTCCGTGCGCATCAGAAGTACTTGCATTTCCTTACATCATCTTATTCTACCTCTATAACTTAACTGGAGAGAATTTAATTTTATTACGACTGTTTATTACTTACATGTATGCATTCTATTTCGTTATCATTCCTATTTCATATTTTACTGTAAAATCGAATCAGCAATTTATAAATACAGAATATATTACATCCAAAAGATTATAAAATTGTATTAGAATTCAACAAATGTATATCTGACCACAGCTACGTTAACATAGTACTTCTATGTTCTCAACAATTCTTTTACTAAAACGAAAAAAATATTCGTTTTTTTTTAATAAATATGTAATAATTTTTTTGTTCGTAGAAACGAATAATATTCATATGTAGTGGATCATGTGCGAAATCTTTATCGTAAACCTGACTCGTTACAATGCAAGGGGATAACGATAACATTTGTCAGATACCTATTGAATGCGAAACGTTGACCACAAAAATTCTACAAAATCGAATTCGATTAAACTAGACAATTAAAATTCAACTCCGACCATTTCGCATTTTATGAACTGTAATAAAATTGAATTTGTTCCGAACACGATACAATAAAAGTTCATATCTATCACAGAATACTGTTATTCATACATAACTGCATACAGTAATATCTGTAATAAAATTTTTGGTCCGTTCGGATTAAACACAATCGATATCATCTACTCGAAATCCTTGTTGCTCGCGTGACTTACCACATTCTTTTCGGCTCCTACATTTGCATCAACTACGTTGTACATAAATTATCAACAAATATTGTAAATCGATCGACTTAGTCTGTTCCGAGACTATTTTTAGGCGCTACATCGTTCATGTCCTAACTATCCGTGATTAATTGGTAATTAATTATTGTATGCCAAAGGATTTTCTTCTGTGAATAAATAAATAAATAAATAAACAATTAATGTAGCAATCGACGCGTCGAACTACAGATCTAACGCACTGACTGTCGTAAAATATTCGGAGTTAGAATAATATCTTCTGCAAGAGAGAGGACACAATTTTTCTCGTAAAATCCAACGATTTATTAACGACAGCCTCTCGATACCGAGAATCAACGAACAGGAAAGATTATTTTAACCGCGCACTCTCGTTCGAATGATATTTATCTTGGCGTTCGCGTTTGAAATTTTCTTCGGACAGAAAATTGCTTCGTGGTAATTTACCGCGATAGACCGGACACCGGCGCGGGCTCGGAATTTAACGAGTGCCTTGAAAGCGGCTCGACGAATCAAACGTTATTATAAATTCAATCACACGTGTGTGTGCTCGCCGGGGCCAGGGACGAGCAAACTGTAAAGAATCCCATGCCATTACTTCTGATTACGGATCGGTATTGCGCGTAACCGGCGCGACGCCACTGCAAACACAGCTCTCGACTGTAACGAGAGTTTCCACGCGAGCCATTGATTTATTTATGTATTTCGGTGCACGAGCGGGCAAGACCAGGAGAGAGATTATAATCCGTCTGCCAACGGAAACAGAAATCATTTCGTAGTAATCGTTATTAAACTACGGCCGTATCGTGCTAATTCAAACCTATTATTCAAACAATATATTTCTATCCGCCGCTGCGAATACTGAATATTCAGTTTTACAACTTCCCATCGCCGAAGTGTTTTCCTTCGACTGTGTTTTGATGTCTTCCAAATGTGGAGCACATTTACAAACGTTAAATAATCGCCAAGGAAAATTATACTCCTCGGAACTAATCTTGAAGAAATAATAATCAAATGGTTCGTTCAGTTTGATTGTTAACATTGCATTAGGAAATAAAGTCTACATCATTCTTTAAATGTTTCAAATACTACTACAATAGTATTAAAAATATCGAATTTTAGGCAATGAAAATTATGTTTGTTGGAACTACTTTTTAGAAAAAAATAGTTTTAAAAGCTTCAATCAGTTTGAAAGTCAACACCGAATTTCTAGATGAAGATTTTCATTTTTCTTCGTAGTTAGCTTATGGCCGGAGTAGATTTAATTCCTTTTAAATGCTCTACCTAACTTGACATTCACCACAGAATTTTAAAATAGGGTTTTGATTTTATTTCGTACTATATCCGATAATTATTCGTCCAATTTATAGCTAGGGAAAATTTAGTTCGTTTCAAAAGCTTTATTATGTTTGTCTCTCAACATAAAATTACAAAATGGAGCTTTAATATTTCTTCGTATAAAATATAATACTTCCTCACAATACTTTTATATATTTAAAAAATATGAAGTCTTCATCTGCACGTGTAGTGCATATTCTAATTTTTTAAATTATTATATCATCTTTAGAATTTATTGTCTACAGTGTCTGTGTAGTTGATCCATTCGCAGTTGACCTATCGCGCACAGGACGATGGGAATATTAAAGACGTATCGGTATCAAATAAAAAATAGCTTTTGTCACCAGAGTGATTGTGTCTACGCGCGTCCAAGCCATGCGTGTGCGTGTTCCGCGATTATGGAGAGGGCCGGTCGGCAGCCATCTTGGCTGACGTCGCTCATGCTGAGCACGCAACCGCGAAACGTCGACTTCCTCGTTGCGATAGCGCCTTACTTTTTATTGCACCCTCTCTTTCTCTCGTCTCTCTCTCTCTCTTTCTTTCTCTCTCTCTCTCTCTCTCTCGCTCTCTTTTCCGTCCCTCTCGTTGGTTCCTTACGCCTCCTTGCCCCTCTCTGTACACAAACGGCGTGTGTACCGTGTACACTTACACTGTGAGGCTGCGAAACGAACCGAGACACCCCTCCCGCGATAACTAAAATGGCGGAATTTAATGGACAAGCGGTTGGCCGCTATTCGCCGCTCGCTATGAAAATTAAGGTAGGCGGCGGCGTGATCCTTATCAAGGCTGTTCGGGTTTCTCGTCGTCGAAGCGCCGAGAAAACCGCCCACCCCTACACCCTCTAACACTCCCGACACCCCCCGGGCTTCTGAGGAACGCAGTGTCGGGTCGGGTCGGTGGCGACCCATTCCACTCGACTTTCACACAACTGGACCCTTAATTTCGAATTCACCTATCAACAATTATGTTTTTGTTAGATGCGATCTTTGTCAAAATGCCATTCGGGAAGCATGTGCCTCGATGATACTCATTCGGGTTGCATAATTAGGAAATTTTTCTGGCTATTTTCAAAATTACTTGAGTCGAAATAATCCTCGAGGATTGATAAATATTATCTATCAATGCTTAAGATAGAGATCCACCCCATTCCAAAACAATAATTATTTACGCGGTTATTCAAATTCTCGCACGAATTAGCCATCGATAACCATTTCAATTCGCGTCCTAACGAATAATGAACTTGGATTACTATCGAACGCGGCGGTGATAAAAAGACGCGTAGGATCGCGGTGACGCTTCGAACGGCCGCAAAAAGCCACGCCGCCGAGATCGCTTTACTGTTGCTGCTATTTCGAAGTCGCAGCGCAGCGCATTGGTGCGCAGTGCAGCGCACCGATTGGACAAAAAATTAATATTCGCTGCAGCGACGGTTAGAGCGGTCCGTGACAGTTTACCCGTACCATTTCTCGCTGTAACCGTCCATTCTCCGGCGTGATCGTTTCGAAGAAGAAAAGGAAACGCGAGCTGGCTACGGATTAGAGACGCGGCTGGCTATCGATCTCGTTTTTCAGCGACTTTTTGCGGGAACGGGTTTTCCAGTAAGTCGATCGGCGACGAGCACAAGGCGCCGTAATAACTCGTAATGTTTCCGCAAAAAATCTATAGACCTTCGGACTGCATCAAACTTTTGTTCTCTGTTATCTACCACCTCGTTCTAACGCTCTACGATACAGATTCGATGGGTTCTTAAACTTTAGCGGCCTTCGTTTCCAAATTGACTTCAACAACATAACTACTCAATTGAAAATGCTTCGCATAACTGTTGTCCGAATTAATCGTGAGAATATGAATTGTTTCGATATTAGAATAATTGTTTAGTTAGAATTTGAGGTTAAATTGTCCCTGATTTGTACAGCTGTGTTCTCTGTATGCATTGTCTCGCGCTGAAATGTTTTCTTAGGAAGCACGATTACGTGACAATCAATTCCAAATATAAATGAAGCAATTACACCTTCAAATTTGGGATAATTCGTGCGATTGTGAAAACAAATAAAGGAATTTAATTGCAAAGGACTTTTATTATAAAGTTGACTTGTAATCGATTTTTAATAGATATTTATGAAGTTACAAAAGTCGATACATTGTGGTAAATCAATCTAAATTATTTGCAGTTTTCTTCGTTATGAGACACGCGTCATTTTTATCGAAAGAAGAAAAACAATATATTCTTCGAGCATTAGCAAACTCTAATCGATACAGCAGCTTCTAAAGATACAATTTGGCAATCATCCTGTACAGCGTGCAATATGTTCTTCTGCGAGCGCAGATGGCGCTTATCTGTGATTACCTTCTATTTTCGTTCGCAGGCGAAGTGTCGGTTGATATTTACTTCGCATAATGTTGCAACTAAGTACACACGTATAATACTCGAGAAGCGAAATTTTCCAACCATTGGATACCACCGAACAGGTTTTCGACAACTCTGCAGACATTACTTTTCTTTTAGCGTCGTTAAATCGTCGATGAACATTAAACGGGACGTCGCGTGAATAATGGACTTCCGCGAATTCAAATTACTTACACCGCACGACATAATATCGCGTGACATTGTAAAAGGGACTCTCCCATTACTGGTCGAATGCATCTTCGCTTTTGAATTACCTGGTGCGTTCCCGCGAAAACGCATTAAAGCGTATACTATGTGTAGCATGTTGGTAATTTGCTGCGAGACATGATTAAAAGCTCAGAATTTTAGTTGGCGGAATCACGATAAAATAACCCATGGTTTATGGTATTATTATGACAGAGTAGATGATTTATTTATATTATAATTTAAATAGCAGATTAGGAATTTTATGGAGGTGTGATAAAGAGATTAAAAGAATTGAAAAGTATCAATACCATATTGTTTGCCTATTACACAGTTAAAAACGAGGAAAAACTCCTAAATGACTCTTGCTCCTTAAAATCGATGTAGAACAATTTCTTTTTGCATAAAGGACTACAGTTTATCAGGCAGCGGATTTCGTGCATTTATAACAAAAATGAATAGATCAGATACAAAGTAGTAAAAGTGTTTAAATAATTTGAGAATATCATTGCATTATCGTCTGCTCATTAAAATGACTAAGAACAAACATAAACGTGTTTGTAATTTTTATGTCACATAAAAACGCGATAGTCTACTGATCACTTATTTTTCATAGTAGCAGTGTTACACAGCTCAATGAATGTATCAACTGGAACTATTTAAATTTGCGACATCTGTACAGATAGCCGACATAATTTCTTTTTCCCGAACTTATGATGCAATGGAAACGCGAAAGTCCAAGAGGTGGCTATAAATCATTAACTAAGTCGTCCGTCAGCGAATGGAAATGATCTCCATTGACTCGAAGTGTTGCACAAGCATTGTGAAAAAGACACTGATTGGTTTCTGATTGCATATGATGAAATGAACGATAAAAAGAGACTAGAAAAATGACGAACGGGTAGCAATTAATAGACAGTCGATGTCAGCGACGAAGCTAACAACGAGAGAGGGTTAATTCGGGGAATTCGGGTCGGAGCTTCCGGTTTGGAAAAAAATGCAGCGAAAGAGGAGGTGAAATGGGAAGCGTCTGTTCTTGTTTGCACGCGTGGATGCGAAATGGGGCTCGGTCGTCCAGGCCGGACGATTGACCGAACGAGGGATGGGGGTTGGTCGCGGGCGTGGTGCTTACGAGAAAAATGGCGCCACGGTGTGCGCGCGCGAGGGTGGTCGCTTTTATTCTCGCATAAATGCCGCGTGTGCGATGCACCCTCAACAGACCGCCCCGGTTTACTCTGACGAAAAACAGCCCCTCGCGTCCTTCCCCCCACCCCACCCACCCCACCCTCCCCTCCCCTCGCACGCATCTGCGAGCCCCTCGAACCCCGTGCGAGAGCCACCCTTCACGTGATTGGGAGGCACGAGTTTCCGCTTAACCCTCGGACGGCTTATTATGCGCCGGTCGGGATGGATAGATGGCACACGAATGGTTTCGGGATTGTCAGAGGGCACGTCGACGACAGATCGAACGGGTCTCGAGGGTTTCCCGGCTCCTGCCTGGCCGCCCACGCGAGCTTTTCTTTTCTCGTCCGGCCGACGACAGCTAAAAATCCTGACCGAAAGATAACACTCGAAGAACGGACCGTTCTGGCGTTATAATCGAGTATACTTAGGATCGTATACAATTTTATTTACCTGTCAACTTCTTTGAACACATTTTTCAGGGTACTTCTTCTAGATAGTGACATCAACGAAGCATTTAGAACTTGAAATAAACTATCAGAAACTAAATGGTAAATTAATTGGGTCTAAATGGACTCGAACACCGCCGTTCGAGTATTAAGTAAGATAAAGGTAGAAATAAATAAACAATTTGGATGGGGGGAAAATTTTTCCAGTGTAGAAGTTTCGGACGCTGTCATTGCTTACTATTGCTGTGACAGTGAATTTTTAAAACTGTTATATATAGAAATACAACATGAATTCCATTAAAAGTTTCATTAATTGATTTTGATAACTCCCTGCGGTTTTGATAGGTATTGTCATTTTTATGACATAAATGTACTTCATTTCATATACACGAACATCAAACTAGCCTCGCTTTGAAAGCAGAAGTTCAAGAAACTCAGCCTTTACCGCTTGAAGAGACTTTAAAAAGCTAAAATTCTAGGGTGAACTCTACACCTTTCTTTTTGTAAAGATTTCTATTCCTTTCTATTCTTATTCTGCATACAAAATTTAACACTTTCATTCAATATTTTAATTCAAGTTTTAGCAGTTTAAGTGGAAACAGTACGAAGTAGAAAGAATCCATGATGATAAATAATTGCGCGGTTGCTTTCTTAGATTGTCACAGTTGCAACAAATCTTAGAACTTATCTTAAAATTCGTCTTAAAATTCGTAACATTAACTAATGTACGACGCGCTGAAGAAACTCGAAGTCAATCATTGGAGTAGACTGCAAATGATTGCCTGTCGTCGCGTGATCGCGGTGTCCCGTTCTCTTTCAAATATGCATAGCAAATTATAGAGTGCGAGACTGCACGTGGGAAGCTCTACAAGACAGCGAGTCCCACAGAACGTGCTTCTTTTCGAAACTACTCTAATCCGCAGAAATAACCAACGTCGGAAACAAATTGTGATTCCCGGCTCTCTCCCTCCGCGAAAATTGAATTTCGCAAAAAAAAAAGAAGAAAAAAAAAGTGTACCGCAGTCTAGCTATTAGCTTTTGATATGCAGACGCGTTTTACCTCCGTCGATGCGTTGTATAGCGCACGCGACGCTGTTCCCGGTTGTATCGTCGGCTTGTGGAAAAAAAGGCAGTGCCAGTCGATGAAGGGTGTATAACGCGCCCCTAACAATTCCATTTGCCGGCGCGACAAACCGTGCGATCGCGGCCCGCGCAATAAACAGATCGAACCGGACGTTCCAGTGTGTACCGTGGCGATGTCATCTCGAAATCCGGATCGTTTCACGCATCCGTAGATCGAGCGAGCCCGTACAACACCGTGCTCTCGATTCGATGCGTTCCACCCCTACCAGTGATGGTTTACGGATTTTCTGTTGGCCGATTTCGTGGTCAAACCGCGAAATTAAAAAACCCGCCACGATGCAGCTATCGACCCGAGCGCATTAAATTGTTGCCGTGAGTTTAGTTTCCCGCCGATGCGTTCTGTAATTTCGTTCCAAATTCGGGCACTATGCTAACGTAAACATTTCACCGTTTCGACACGATGGTATGAATCGCAAAAATTATTCGAGCGTTTTATAATTTGTCAAGATAATTTATTTGATTTCCCTTCATTTATTTTCGAAGTTATAAGTGAACATTTTTCGTAAATGTGTCTTACGCCACCATGATTCTAAACCACTGAAATAATTTTTTTTTATTTATTCCATCATTTCAAACATAACCGACTCGTTTCTACCTCAAAACGGTGCGAAAAATTGCATCAACTGTCGTGCTTTATTCTGAATTTAGTAAACTAATGAATTTATATTTTTGTCGTTGTGGGAAATTGGTCTCAGTGGTTCTCGTTAGCATTTCTTCCGTTTCAGTCATTTTCTTGATTAATGGGAGCAATTTTTATTTCTTTTCAATCGCCATTTACTTTCATTCCTAGATTCCGCTGACAGATGAACTGTGCTTAAATTTCAAATGGCTGCATTTAGTAGATTGCGTATGAAATCTTCCTCACGAGACTACTTCCACAGTTCTGACTCGTCGTTACAGTGGATTCACTGTCGATTAGAACTGCTTGAAAAAAGTTTGAACCGTATCGACCGTCCGTTGCACACGATTATGTCAATTCATAGTTTCAGGAAATTCATAGGACAAAGAATCCGAGACACTAATGCGTTAAAATTACTTAGAAACTCGGTTGCCAACATAAGGGTTAAAATTGGCTTCGAGCGATGGAAGATTTCCCATGGAGAACTTGGATATTCAATGATCGCGACTTAGAGGCTCGTCGGCGGAATATCAACGCGAAAGAACAACGTGCTCCCTTGTTGGCAACACGCAGGAAGGTGGGGCAGGGCGTGTAACGATGCGTCGCATCGCTCAGGGGTGGTCGGAGGCATTGCCAGAGAGGACGGGCGAATGCGATGCAATTGCATCGGCCACACTGTCACGTAGCCGCGTCAACGTGGATGCCGGTAGACGCGTATAATGGCCGTGTGCGCATCGTCGATAGTTATTGCTTTGTTATTGGGACGACTGACGCGCACCCGGCCACCGTCGAATGTTGGATTTCCCTTTATTGGAAATTTCCCGCGTCCCACTTCTGCGATTCCTCGATTTCCCGTCCGCAAATATAACGGGCGAGCCGTCACGCGTGCGATTTCACCCTTTTGCGTTTCTCTTTCGCCCTTTGATTTTATTTTTTTTTTCCCCCCTCGATCAACTACTGTTGCCGTTTGTTTCGGTGCCCTTAAAACGCGTACACTCAGCAGCTTAATCGAAAAGAAATTTTTGCTTAAGTAGTCACAGTCAGCCAGGTTTTTATTTTTAAAATCTAATTTAATTTTTAACGACGATGTTTAGGAAAAATATATTTCTCTGTTACTTCTCGTTTGTAAGCGAGACCGTTACGCTTCACAGTTTTCAATTTTCATTTTATATGCCGGAGTAAATTCACCTTCCTTTCAAATTACGAATTCATTAATTTGCATCTTGAATAAAGGGTTAACCTCTGGGGATTTCCATACCTGCAGCAATACCCCTTTTCGTCACTGTAATACAGCATTATGTTACATATATTTTGAAACCGTTTTTACACACTTGAAACATAAAATAATCAGAAAAGATGCAGCAATTTAAATATGGTAATTACTAGAGTGCGGATATGAAATCAAAAAATTATCGTTATGGATTCTAAGAGATAAAAGAAGAGTGAAGAGTTAGTTTTTTTTTTTAATAATTATGAGTAGTTGGAAGCAATATGTCAAAGTATTTTTGTCATAAAAATAATTATCATTCCTAGCTAGGGATCTCTCAATAAATTTTTTGGAAACAAAATCTCAACTGCTGCTCTGACATATTTCTATGATCTCTGAATGTGTTAGATACAGGAAAACGAGTATAACAATGGAGAATGATAGGTTTTAATGAAATAAATGTTTCCTTCGTTACAGTCTTCGTAGAACTGGAAATTGCATAAAAATCCGCAGAAAATTGGATACCCATTGTGTATCCCCTTTTCCGATTCCTGTTCGTGATGGTCAGCGATAAGAAAGAAGCAGGAAGCACAGAAGGTTTTCTCCTCTTATTTTTTTCGCGCGTGGAGCAAATTAGATGACGCGTGTCTCGTTTCCTCCATTTTGCGAGAACCTTTCAACCGATCCAATCACCGATGCAGCGAAGGAGAGGGTGGGGTTGCACACGGCTTAATTGATTCGATTTCGAGGGGTTTTCATCCCACTTTCGATGGGTAGGACCCCGCCGGCATTAGCGTGGCCCTTCCCCCTCTAGGGGCTTCCCCCATGGATTTCGAAAAGGTCGATCGTCGCTTGTAAACCCGACGGGTCGCGTGCATCCCTATGGTCTCCATCTTGTTGCTACTACCACTGACATTTTTCCTGTTCCGAATTTCTCCCCTCTTGTCAAATTAACGCGAAAACAGCACCGCGAAAAGATCGAACCATTCTATTTGAACTTTATTCTTAACTCTACTACGCTAATCATGAAAACACTAATAACGTCGTATAGATTTAACTAAACAATTACATGCATACCGTTGGAAGGTGCACTGAGTTATATATAAACTTATTTATTTAAGCTTCGTTCGAGTTGTATGATGACATGTAACGAAATTTATCTAAAAATCTTTTATATAAACGCTTTTATAACATTAGGAATTGTAAAAAAAGGAATCAAAAGTCGAATAAATATTCAGAAGAGTTTTGACTGATTTGGTAGTTGCAATTTATTATCATATATGCACAGAAGGAAATAATTGATATAAAAATACAGATTGTAACAAGATGACTGTCATAAAGGAAGGACTAACTCTTTCGTTTTTGAAAACATTGGTAGAATTTATATTTAGTAGATTACGTATTACATCTTTACCGCGACCGTGACTCACTGTTACAGCCCAAGGGGGGTTTATTAAAAATAATCAAAATCAATCAATTTTACTACGATAAAATGGCAATACGAGAAATTACATAATTCTAACACACGGCTTGGGTCATACGTGTAAACCTGAAACACCATACAAGGGTTAATGCACGAAGCTGAAGCAGCAGAATTCCTATTTTACCCTTTTCCGCCTACATTACCTCATCGTCCGATCCTAGATTATTATAACAGAGTCGGAACGACTGACTCATAAAAACTGGAAATCGCGACGATGACTCACGGATCCGTTTATTACGAAATCTGCGAGCTGCGAGGCTTCATTGGTGCGAAAGCGACGTTTCGCGCCGGTTTTCCTTCCGGTGGGCTTGGCAAAATTACAGCGTTCGAAATATTCGATGACATCATCGTCCATCTAATTCGCCCCTTCGTTTGGCTCTCGCTTCGATGAATGAAAACTATTCGAGTGTATTGCCAACGACGTGACCAATAATAATTTACCTGATAATCTCATGTTTTCACTGAAACTAACGATTCTACGGCAAAATGAACGAGCGTTCCAGGTTAATTGTTTGAAAGCAGTCAGTATTCAATTTTCCTACGTATTGCCGGGGTTTTCGTTTATTTCTCGAGATAATTAACATTATATTTACGCAATAAGACCTCTTTTATAATTCTTCTATTTTGCATACTTTTGTATACAAAAATATAATATATCTTATTTGATAAATATAAAGTTAACCATGTCAGAAAACAAACCAAAAGTAATTGATGGTAATTGATGACCCCACAGTACTCGGCTGCACTAATATATTTGAGCAAGCCAAAAACAGCGCGTCGAATGCTAGGAAACAGCAATCAAGTGAACAATTTTTTTTTAATATTTCAAATTCTATCAAAATTGATTTCACAATTTTTGGCTGCATTAAAAGAACACATTCCAGACTGCTTTTGCAGATCGCTACTTCTCGTCTAATTTTCGCAGATGTCGCTACACGATCGAAATAATTCCGATAAAAATATCAGCTTGAAACGTTCGGAATGACCCACTAAGGTCCGCATTGTTCATAAAGTTGGGGAATCCTGTAAGCGGGGCAAAGTCCCCGAGGAGGAAGCAAGACACAGGTCCGCGGCGGACTCTGGGGCGGCCAGGTCTGCGGAGTAATTTTCAATATCCACCTTATTAGCTCGGAATAATATCTTGTCCCGGGAGCTCCGACCTTCCCCCCCGGATTACACGGTGGCTCCTCGTTTCCATGGGTGGCGCGGGTCTAATACCGCTCCGCCACTCGAAACGAAATCTTATCCATATTTCGTGACTGGAGGGATGCGCGCGGGCCGGAAGTAGAGGAAGACAGGCCGCGGGAGGGTTGCGACGGGGGTTGCGACGGGAAGCCACGCCAGGAATCCACGGGGGTGAGCCGCGCCAGCTTCGTTTCATCCCTCCGGGCCCTCGTTTACGACCACGTAGGCGTTTTTACGCGAGCATCCTCGATCCCGCTCCCGGTATTAATGTTCTGTTTTACGTTTCGGGGAAACACCCCGCGCTCGCATGCTCGCGCCGCCCCTATGGCAGGCGAGTAATGACCGAGACTTTCCCGAAGATTTTGCATAATTTCGACAGAAGCGGAACTCTCGACAAGTTTGATTGCCATCGTGAAGTGTCAGTCGGTTGCGAGACGAACGAGACTCGGAGGAACACGGATCGCTTTCGTGGTCCGAAAAGCGTTGTGGTTTGGTGTCTACTTCAGCAGATCTTTTGATTTGTTTGTTATCAGCAATTTTTACGAAAAGTAACGATTCTGTGAAGGATTTACGAAAAGCGGGAGCACAGAACGGAATTTCTGTTCTTAGTAACTTTCTGCTGAATTTTGTAGTGTTCTTATTCTTTTGTATCTCGTGTACTTATCTCTGTCATAAATGAGTAAGCTTGAAAATTTTGTTGCATCCGCTTGAAGAAGTTGGAATCAAATAGAAAACACTTCTTTTCTTAAATATATTGAAAATAATATATTTACATTCTCAAGTGTCGACTACATCAGCCTCTTTTATCTAGCCTTTAAAATGATAAAAAACTGATTTATTTAAATAGTAAAAGACTAATGCTCTGAAGTGCGATCTCTGGAGAAAATATTTTTAACTCGCAACACCCTGAGTAATTGTTAATAATGACATCAACTTCAACTATTGCGACAGGTTTCTGGTAAACAATGCTTTATATCTACAATATAATTATGTAAACTATTAGATTTCTACATCATTAAAAACAGAAACTATGAAACATAACAGAATGAATGGAGTTAAAATCGGTAGAAACTCGTAAGATACACATTTTAGCTTTTCTACAGAATTAATTGAAGATATGAATTAATTCTACGAAAATTTCACGAACACTTGATGTCGCGTGTATAAAACGTTTGTTAAAATTGCTCTGATCTCCATGGAGTTGGTTGCCACGGTTCCAATTGAAATAAAACTTGCATTACTGGCATTATCGATGCCTGCGGAGCCCCGTTACGGTGCACGAAGCGTAAGGAGTTAATATTTTAAGAAATCGTCTAGGCCAAAGTATTAATCAAAAAGTCTAAGCTCCTAGGGGAGCAACGCAGAAAATGGAGAAAAATCAATTGGAACGATAGGTCTTATAAATATTGAATCCGGATGACAATGGAAAGTCCGACGGAGTTTGATTCGATCCGAGGGTTGAGGCGAGCCAGCGAGAAAGCGATCGTGCGTGGTTCGACGCCGGGAACCTTCGGGATCGCGTTTGAGCAGAAAAAAAATGCATTTGCCGCGACGAAAGCAGGTTCGGGCTTAATTAGGGTAGAATTTACGATACGATGGGACATTCTTACGCCGTTGTACTACCGTACCGGGCAACGAGCGTTCCCTGGACCCGGTGGAATAGCACCTCGCGGCTACTTGAACGGGGCCCGGGATGAACGCCGCTGCCGGGCAATAATGTTTTTCCCCTCTTTTTATCGCAATATCGATCCCCGATCGACACACGGCCGTAACACGCTGCAATTTAGAAGATGACTTGGCAAGTAAACACGGGTACTCGCGAATCATTCTCGCATCCGCGCACGAGGTGGAACTCGTTTGCGGGTGAACGAGAGATCGGACACGAAGATTCGATTCGATCGGACCCGGTGGGTCGCGCGCGCGCGCGCGCACGCTCGCGCGAACGCGAGTCCGGCCGCGAGAGAGGAAGAGGCCAGCATCGCTCTCTGGACCGGTTTCAAAGTGAATAGCAAGGTGCTCGCCCGTCGAAATTGCTCCGTGTTACGAGCCCGCGGTGGAACGCTCCTTCCCGAGGAGGAAATATCGATTGAGGACGAGAATATCACGCGGTCGGATGAACGGTTCGCAGAACCACGCACAGCCATCTTTTCGAGGCTCCTCGAAACATGATCGACGACCCCAAATTGTTTATTATTGAATTTTCTCGGCCGTCGATAGCGTTGCTTTATATCCTCCATGAAAAGTAGCCCCTGCGAATTATCTATGGGATCTGCGGGGGACCAGAGGCGCCTTCGGAGCTTCTATCGAGAGCTCCCGGATCGTCAGAATTATTCAGATTATTTCAGGTACTAATATTATTTTCGCTAGGGAATTAGATCACGCAATGCAAGTAATCATCATCATTATTATGATTCTATAAAAAAGGAATCTTGAAATTCGTCTTACTATTAGGATAATTTACGTCGATGTAACTGTTCGATTCAATCCTGAACGCGGTAAGAAAAATTGATTCCGATTATCAAGAATTAACAAATTGCGAATTTCACTGAAACATTCGTGCAGCTAGGATGTGCCCTAACTCATCCATGGTCGTGTCCCCAACCCAAGATGATCGTGATCCAGGCGATCGGATTGAATAGGGAGCAAATCGCGGACTCCGTTGGTCCGCGGTGATCGAGGTGGGACAAAATACCAGCGGGAATCTTTATCATCGGTTCTGGTAACCCGGGGTGTAGCCGCAAATTGGACGCGCGGTTCACGCCGGCACGCTATCATTTAACGTCGCCGTATATTACGCTAAAGCGTGCGCGAGCGAGCGAACGCGTCCCCTTTCCTTCCTCTTGGCAGTCCGCAGCTTGAAAAGTTTCGCTCGGTCCACGGGCGGACGAGGAAAGAGGGAGAAAAGAGAGGACCGCGCGCGCGGGAGAGGGAGATCGGCCAGCAGCGATATATAATGCCGCTGGCATGACAAGGCGAGAGCAATTAGATGTCGCCGGATGCAGCTGCAGGCGATTGCGTCATCAGAGTTACTTTGCAACCTTGATCTCTCTCGTAGGGGTCTCCGCTTCCCTGATTGCCGCCTCTGCCCCCTTCACCATGCGCTCTCTGCAGCCACCGCCATAGGCTCGCCACTTCTTCTGCTTTTTCCTTCCCTTGACCATCGAGGTGCCATGAGCGCAGGTCGTCCTGTGAGGTACCGACTTCCTCCAAATCGGAGCACGGAGGCCACGCCTACTTAGCCTGGGATGGATGACACTTTCTTTCACTTCTGTTTGGTTGGCGCTCATTAGCAGTGGTCTATTGGATCTTCGTTGAACGATAGAATTAGACTCCTCTTGACGAAACAGCACAGTTTATAAGGTTGTTGTATTGCGTGTAGGTGTAGATTGGCTTACGACTTTAGCAAATTATAATCCCAACACTATTTGGAGCGATATCTTGTACTGTACAATGTACCAGATTCATTGTGGAATGACCGTGGTAAAAGTTGAGAAGTGATTACAGAGAAAACATGAATCGTAAGAAATTAGTCTTCTTAAAAATGATGAAACGATGTCTTGTCACCCATTTGATGAAAATGTTATTAAACAGGAATTATTGAAAGTCGTCTTTTGACACTTTCAGTAGAAATAGAGTTAAGATGTCCCACAACATTGAATCAATTCTAATGAAATTCATCACAAAAGAACAATAGATCCTCAGTTATCCAGATCTCTAACGGCTACATTCACGATTAGTCTACATATACCATCATTCTTGGTACAAATCAATAAGTAGTTTAACTAACACCGTGACCAGTAATTGTTCTATAATCCGAGTTCTACTCCCCCCCCCCCCCCCCCCACCCGAACTAGTTCGAATTACCGAGATATAGTTGCCGCCAATCCAACACCAATCTTCAATGGCATTCAATATATAATCATATCTTCGACTGTCCTCCGGTACCATGGGACTTCTTGCGTCTAAAAGGTAAATGGTTGCCGTTGACGCGAGACCGTGAACACCTGTCGGTGGATCACGAGATCTCCGGGAACGGGGGACCCCGCGAGCAGTATCGAGATTCCTCGGATCGTGGTCAGCAGAAAAATAGCATATTCGTGTCTCCGATAGAAGGCAGATAATCGAGGATGCGGATAATCAGATCCGCAGGCGTTTCTCGTTTCTTTGGGCTTTTTTCCTGTCGTGGCTGCTCCGTTCATGGGACCAGCGGGGAGAGCTGGGCAAACAGAAACTCTCGCCCGGCGGAAGATAATTAACCTGGGCGAAGAAGGCACGGTTTAACGAGTCCCACGATTCAGCCGCGAGGATCACGACACGAGGATCAACGGGCGGCAAAAACGAGCGGCTCGTTCGTTTCGTCGCGCGTTCTTCTGCGCGTGTTTCGCCGCCGGGATGAAAAACTGAGCGAACTGGAGGAAGAAGGCTCCTAATAGAAAGAAAGAAAGAAAGAGAGGGATAGCAAGCAAGCGCGAGAGAGAGAGAGAGTAAGAGAGGGGGTCGCGAGGATAGAAGGAGGAAGATCAGAGTAGGGAAACGCGTCACCGCCCGCAATATCGTAGATCGCACCTGTTCCCACTGGGGCTCCTCCCGAGGTCTTTAACGACTCTTAGCTTAATCGGCGTCTAAATTACACGGACTGGCTACTCGCTTCCGGGGTACGCCGCGAGACCAGTTGATTTACAGGATAATTCTATTTTATGCGCGGCGTTTCCGACGAATACACGCTCGCCTATAGTATCGCGATCTCTCGCCCGGGAGAAGGCAGCCCGAGAGAGAGAGAGAGAGAGAGAGAGAGAGAGAGAGGAGAGGAGAGGACGAGAGAGGAAAGAAAGAGGGAGAGAGAGAAAGAGAGAGAGACCTGTCGTCAAATCACGGTTTAATATCAGCTCCCCGGGCCGGTTTCTTCGAATTCTGGTCTATGCTATTTTCTGATTCCTTGATTGAATGTAAATGAGCTGCGAGATAACGCCCGGAGAAACCTTCTTCTAGCCGTGACTTTTCCGCGTACCCGGCGATCTTTCTCGATCCGCGGGTATATCAAGGCGGCGGATCCGCGACGAATTTCCATAGCCTGTTCTCCACGCCTGAATATGCGGAACTAACGCGAGACCTGGCACACGTATCCTCCTATCGCGTTTATCGGCCGCGCTAATGAATTCCGCGCACTGTGATCCGCTTGCGAAACACTCGCTCGCTGTTTTCCTTCCTCCTCCACTATGGTTTCCAATGCGATCCGCATCGATCTCAATCGTGACCCACAAACGCGGACCCTTTTATCTCCTATATCGCAAAGGGAGTATTTCTTGGATCCGAAGGATTATAAGAGGCTCCCACTCGACTGCAAATTACCGTATTCTCAGGAAGAATACTTGTTGGAGTTGTTCCGAATGAACTTTGATTTTGACGAATTGATTTGACCACGATGATTCTTACTAATTTTAAACTGGCTGGAATGTGTCTGTAAAATTTTATTTAACCGATGTGGCAGGCTGCTGGACCAATTTAAAAATCGTCTTTAATCGTTCTTGCAAACTGCAACAAATAGACTATTATCCGCATAGATTTGTTTCTCGGCAATCTCTCGATAATATTGCAGCGCCTTTGGTTCTTTTTCAAGCTCAATTAACTTTTTATTTATCAAGTATGACATATCCAATTTTTTCCTAAAAATATGAACAAAATAAAAGACTAAGAAAATTCTTAGAAATTTTTAGACTTCCTTTCAGAAAGTAAAAGAAAAAATCAGTAATCGTTTGGACTGATTTGGTGGTTGCTGTGTTAAAAATCGTGTATTCCACGCGGGAAGCGAAGATCTGAGATCGATACGTAGAACGGGCGAGTTTTCCTAGTAGAAGGTGATTTCTCGAGGGATTCGGAACGAAGTTTCGCCGCGGTGTTAATTGTCGATGCGGGCGTGCATCCCCGGAATGAAAAAAGTTCCCACGAGTTGTCGAGAACTGCGGAAGACGAAGGACAGCACGTGTGACTGGAACAACTTAGAGCCGACACACACATGGCCGGACTGTTTCGTGGTTCCTCCGTTTGAGATGCGTGCACGCCTGTACGCGTGTTCCTTCGGTATGCAAGTTGCGACTGCTAAACATCTGTCCAACGTGTTTGTTAAGCGAACCGCAGTCTTCCGAGGGACCGGGAGCGGTCTCAAAGATGAGCCAAAGGCCCTCGAGGTTCTTTTCAAAGTGCGGACGGTGCGCGTCTCTTTCGACAATTGAAAATCAACTGCAGCGTTGGCGACAGAAATTGCTTGCTCGTTTCATGAATCTCTTCTGCAACTTCACTGTTTTTACATTTACGCGTTCGTCAGATTACGGAAGTACGAACTAGTCTGCGGGTTTTCGAACAAATTCTTATTTTGTTTAATTCTTTTATAAAAATTTCCGAAAGGAGAAGATTCTCTAACGAGAATGATACCCATATTTAGTAGATCATTTAGTAGATCATGTTCCAGGTAGTTACGCAACCTTTATCATAACAGTTAAAATGACTTGAAAATAAAATTTTCAATGACGATTGCAAGAAACAGTAATTGAATAAAAATAGTTTCTTTAACAATTTTAATAGGTTGAATTCAATGTTAGAATATTATTAAACTCTGCTTACGTCTTCGCAATTTTATGTACTGACTATATATTTTTGCTGCTAATGTATAAAATCAAAAAATAATTTCTTACAAGAAAAAGAAAATTGCTGTTTATCGCGTGTCTACGTTTATTTGAGCGATGAAATATTGATGACAGAATATTCCTACTTGATAGATTTTTGCTAGAAATCTCCATGACGAGTCAGGATAGTAGAAGTAAGCAAGGGATTAATTTAAAATGCTCGCTCGAAACGTGCAGATTGTACCGAAAATTGAGAAACAGAGAACCGAGTGGTCCAGATTCCGTGCTAATTCGATGGCGGTAGCGCGACTATTCGATAGACTCCGAAATCCTTGCGTGGAAGGATTTCGCGTAAATCGTAGCGGGTAACAATGATATCATTCGACTGACACAGTAGCGGTCATGTCGATCGGGCTAATGCATTTAAGTGCGAGCCAACCGACGGCCAATGCTATTAATCGTCCAGTAATCAAATCGCTCAATTGACTCGGCTTTCCTTTGAACATTGGATTGTCCATTGTAACGCGGCTGCTTCTTGCTCGGGTTTATCGAAAGTACGCCACTCCCCCACGCTATATCTCGCCGCAATGATATCGCGTTATTTTGACGTTTGTTCATAGAAACGACATGGCCGTCTTCCATGGTCGCAATCTACCACCTTTAAAACATCTGAAGCAATTTTTGGAGCAACCAGTGGCTAAAGTAGCTCCAAACATTGTTTAATAAATCCGAAAAAAATTCTGAAAATCTCATCTACCAAATCGTAAAAGTATCGAATGCGTATTACTTCGTAAGAACAAAAGGGTTGTACCTATAACTTTTGCCATTTTTTTTGTTATAGTGTAGGCGTGGATTAAGAAATTTACTCGATCATTTTCTATGAAAGGGTGCGAACGAAAACAACTTTAACATCTAGCTAAGTATTGGAGCATAAAACAGAGTGAAAATGCAAAGTGGCATGTCCAACAAATATAACAATTCGAGTCCTATGTTAGCTTTGATAATTCGTCTAATCATTAATAGAACAAGACCTACACAATTCGTACCATCAATCCGTTTCATCAACAGACTAGCAAGCTCTAAAATGTTTCCCTCCTGAACCCAGATAAATTCCCAAGATTCCAGAAAATCGGTGGTTGGAACAACCCTTGCGACCTGGCTGCGCTCTGCCAGTTTTACATTATCGTCGTGAAAATTCATTCGAACGGCAGGGCAGTCGATCGATTCTCGAAACGCGTAAAAAATGTAATCGGCAGCGTTTCGAGAACAGGGAGGGCCATCAGATCGAAGATAATCGAAGTTTCCGAGCGGTTCGGCGTTGGACGGGGGACAGTTTCGATCCCTCGGCCAGCGGATCGAGAGATCCACGCCCGCGATCCTCTCCTTCCTGTCCCGTCTCCCTTTCCACGACGTCTTCTTCGTCTTGTTCCTCTCGGACGTCGTGTCATTCCTCACCGCCAGGGGCGTCAGCGTCGCCGGTGGACTCGGGTGAAGGAGGGGAGATCGGGAGGGCCGTGTGTGTCTTCGTCATGTGTGCTCCTAGCCGGTGCCCCTCGGAACTCTTCAGTTCTCCGCGGGTCTCTGTGCGAGTAGGTTCTATAAAGTTGTTCGACGTCTCTCGCCGCCAGCTCTTCCCCTCCCTCGGGGGCCACCGATCCTCGCTCGAGGAGAACGGAGTCGAAATCGCAGGTGATCGTGTCATCCCCAAGTCTATCTGACTACCATTCGAGCCAAGGATCAAGCGAATTCATCGGCGGCTAGGATTTTCCGCGAATTACCGCTTGGACACTTTCATTGAAAATCGACGGAAACCCTTGCACGGGAACCGGTGATCGACCCTGGGACACTTAGTGCTCGACAGAGTCCATCAGGACTTCTACATCTCTCTCTTTCTCTGTCTCTCTCTCTCTCTCTCTCTCTCTGCTGCTACCTGCTGCACACTCGCTTTTAAACGTCCTCGTGGTTAAATCGTGCAGAATTTCGTAACACCGATTTCCAATCCGTGATCCACTGTGAATCTTCTAGCCGATCGATCGACTTCTCTAGGATCGTCTTCGCTGCCAAGGTAGCTTACTTTTCAAAACCCACGATTTCGAGAAACCGGTTTCTAGACCGCATGGTGAGCATATCGGCTATGAGACATAAATAACGCTCGAACGGTCGACTCCTTTCGGAATTCGTTTGATTTTTGTATCCGTTCTCTGGTGTCTATCGGGTTCCCAGGGTCCGAGGTCTTTACTCGGAAACGGCTCGCGTCGAACCGGTCCTACGTTTCTTTTCGTATCGTTCCATATGGTCGCGATCGGGACCTCGTCGACGCGATTGGATTCCGAAGAAGATCGGACAGCAATAGAACCTGGTGGCTGTGGGACGAAGGGAGCAGTGCGCGATGATGCCAGTGCGATGACGAAAGTGCCGGAGAGCCAGCAAGAGCTCGCAAGAAGAGAGAAGAGAAAACGCGGGGGACGTTACGACCCGAGTAATATGTTCACATATGGTAGAGATCCAGCAGCGAGGTATAGAGTTCCTACGTAGTGTTCAGAAAGTAGGAACTTCATACCGTGCTCTTGGACTTGCCGAAAGATCGTCGAGCAGTGGGTGACAAGTGAGAAAAACGAACGAAACCAATGCCCGGGGGAGACCGATCCGCGAAATCGATCACGGAAAAGTACCGACGGACGCAGCCACGAGCGATTGATAAGTGGAGGATTTATCAGCGATCAGTGCCAGATCACCGGGCCCCGTCGATTTCGTTCAAGTAAGTCATGAGCTCGGAGCGGCGAGCCGTTTTTCGGCCACGAGGATGCAATTGCCGCGACGAATCGGTCGCTCTGCGCTTGCTCCAGAAATTCGGTCTCGGCAGGGATGCGATTCGCGTGCGCCGGCCTCCGTTCCGAAGCTCGAAAACTCCGATATTTCACTGTAGAAAAAGCGATTCGAAATATCGAAAGTGTCGGAACGATAGAAAAATCTGCGCACAGATTTCCTTCGTTTTCCATTCGACTATCCAAGTGTGTGGTTCTTGTTCGTCTGTGAAAAATCTGCTGCACTATTTCGATTTCGAACAAAGCGGAACAATTCGTGAACAGTTTTTTTTTCGCGTACACATGGTGTGAGAAATTTCGTTCGCGAATTTTGAGATTCGTTTCAGTGAAGTTTTGTCTGCGGAAAAACGATACCGATTATTGAGAATCCTGATGATTTGCAAATAGGTTCCATCGGTTTCGTATTTTATTACGTAATGCTAGTTCCGCTCGTCAAATTTCCAGTGAATTTCGTCTCAGCAAATTTTGGATCTTGAATATTTTTGAAAGCCGAGACTGCGTGATTTATGAGCACCTTTCGTTAGTACTCGATCGCTGCGCGTGAAAATGGCCGTTCGATTTGAAACATTCGACTGCGAGGTGTAACTCCAAAAGCCAAGGGTTTCGAAAATATGCGCGTGGAAATTGCTGCTCGTGAAATTTGAAATATTCGACTGCAAGGAATAATTGTTAAAAATTATGGATCTCGAAAATATGAAGCCAGATAATTTGTAGGTAATTTTCTCTGGTCTCGTGTTCGATCGCTTAACATGAGAATATTCGTCGTGGAAATTCGAGAATTCCCTGTGGGAAAAGTAGTCGAAGCGAAAGAAAAACTGTTATCGTAGCCGAGCACAGACGCGGCGTTATTCGTTATCCAGCGCGAGAGTTTATCGAGGTAGCAAGAGTGTAATCTCTGTTTTCATGATTCAGTCGTTACAGCCGTGAATTTGCATAATGACCCGCAGTCTACTTATTAGACAGAAGTTAACCTATGATCAGGAGAGCCACTGTGCAGTTTCATTTGTTTGCCGTGGTAACCGACGACGACTCCGATCGGCGGAACTATTTCAGTCGGCTCGGATCATTCCGGATTAATAATTACCGATTAATTATCGATTCGTCGCGAGGTCTGCCCGTGCAGTCGCATGACCCTGCACTTTTGCACGAGCGTCGCAAAATTCACGTCGCCTCGCGCGCTCGTTCGGTCGTCGCTCGTTTCGAAACTTCCCGTACGGATGTCGTTTTACGAAATAATTCGATAAGACCGGTTTTGAAAATTCTGGAGTGGGGCGTGAATAAATTGTCGCAAAATCAATATGTCTACGCGAAGAGCGACCCGCCAGATAAACGGTATTGACAATACGCGCGTCGCCGATAAGACGATGTTTTTCTCCGATT
Source organism: Augochlora pura (assembly GCF_028453695.1). NCBI lineage: Eukaryota > Metazoa > Arthropoda > Insecta > Hymenoptera > Halictidae > Augochlora > Augochlora pura. Next base: position 22,394,015 of record NC_135781.1, read on the forward strand.
AACGATAACAAACATTACTCCACCGTTCCCTCGTGCAGTCGGTAGAACTTTATCGCGCCCCAACATTGACGGACACGATATAGACGTGGGCTCCGAACATCGTCGGGGTCCGATTACTCATGTCGATTCGAAAATGTTTCCTGTTTCCAACCTTACAGCATTTCTACTCTTCGTATACTCAAAACAGGTTTCGAATGTTGCTCAAGATGGAGGAATGCAGTCACGAACTCGTCGTGCCCCCACTTTTCCTACTTGTTTAACAATTCCATAACAGGAAAAATCAAATGCGCTTCAATGCTAAAAGATTCTTGTCCGCGCAGTTCGAGATCATCGCTGAAAACGTTTATTCGTCGAACGATGCGTCGACCTTTTACATGGTACATTATGTAACAATACATCTCATGTATATATTTTTAAATAGCTTCCTAATACGTTTTCTACCGTTTTTAATTTCATTTTAGTTATTTTTTAACATACCTTCTGAAGCATATTTTAAAAGCATTAATTTTTAGACCATAATGGAACTTGTGAAAAATGGAAGCTAATTGTAAATAATTGCCGTCGAAGTATTAATAAAAACAGTGATTCTTTGATTTTAATTCTTTGATTATAAAATCTTTGATTTTATTTGCTAAAATGATGCGAAGTTGTATTCTGTTAGACACTGTGCATCTAAAGGTATGAAGGCATGATTACAAATATCGATGCTAAATTTAGAAGAATTATTGGTTTGGCTAGAAATAAATTGCTGCTATTTCGAACTTAAGTTTGTTATGCAACGTTGATGTATAATTTAGCATCTTTGTTAGCCTGCGACGTGAGTTACGTTTTCGTTTTCCACGAACATTTTACTCTATAAACACAGCGTTGGAAAGATACCAAAATTGTAGAATCTTTAATCAATGCGGATAGAATATGGTTTATACTAGTATGGAAATAGTAACACTATGAAATATAAGAATTATTAAATATAGAACGGAACGAAAAGTGCCTGACGTAGCGGTAAAAATTACACGTACTGTTAACCCCTTCGACGAGTTTTGACTCGTAATAGAGAATTCTAATAATAAGCTGTCGAGAATTAATCTTATTTCATTCTTTTAAAACACACGTTGGATACAAATTTTTCTTTTTGTTTCTAAAGAATTATTACAATCGAGAAAAGGTATAATTGCAGTAACTTTGAAGAAGATGGTACACGCCAAGGAGTTAATAATGATGGTGCAACCAATGAACATACAACGCATATTGTTATAATATTTCATGGAGGAAGAAATCACTACTCGAAATTTAACCCTTAACATTCCAATGCTACCGTATACGCGGCAAAGATCAATGAAACTGTAACATCTGATAGAAAATTGGAAAAATATACGCGAAGATTTTGACGGAAATATATCAGAGAATTTTTATAATGTATACATTCTTCTTTTATAATTGATACACGCATCTATCGTGCTCAATTTTCCTTCGCATAAAATCTAACTAGGACTTGGCTATATATAAACTTGAATTACTTCAGGTTCGCTACCGAGTTAAAATTTATTAATCAGAAAATTTTCGAGTTTTATTCGACAGAATGAAAGTCTAACGTTTTAACAACATTGCGCGTCGTGTAAATGGAGATTGTATAAATTCATTTCAAACGAATCTACCCTAAACATGTATGAATGTTTAGGACCGAATAATTTCCAATGCATTTAAATCGATGGAAAACGATGATGGGGGGGCAGGTCGCCGATAGTGCAGGGCTAATATTGGTCTCGATCGATGTTTGCATGCGGTGACAGGATTACGTTTGACTCACCGAATCAGTGCCACGGCCATTTGTCACTTCGAGATTAAATAGAGAGCCGAACTGTCTTCGAGGAGGGAACACGGGACACGGTACAAGGGTGATTACTTGGCGTCCCTCTCGTTCCGGGTCACCCCGTCGGCCCCCGTGTCGGTTTTTACCAGTGTTACCAACTCCCCAGGAGATAAGACATCGTGCCGGAGGATGATCCTGGTCCCCGTCGTTCTATTAGCATGTGTCGGTCGGTCGTGATATTTTTCACGGCGAGACGCGCGCACCGTTTTCCTCGACAAATTGTATTCGTTCATGGGCTCCAGATGGATATTTGCATTAGGGGTGGGGCCGCTCGTTCCCGCGCTTTTCTGCGCGCCAGGCCCGGCCCGATCCCGAGTCGCTATCTCCTTCCTCGGCAAACTGTGCATGTTTTGTGTTAACCATCGGTAGGGTGAACAAACGTTGCGACAGAATGCTTTTCTGTTGCCTACATCAATTGCTTCGTATATAAGCAATAATATAATAATAGCATAATATATAATATATAAATAATAGCATTTCGTAATAAAACTTGCAGCAACCGTTTCATTAAGTTTAACAAACACGTTTCCATTTTTCGAAGATGCTAAGTTCACTGGATTCCGTGGATTCTCTTTCTTTGTCATCCTTTTGGATTATCTAATTATTGACTGGTGTATGTATTTATTGTATTCGAAGATTTTCAAAATGCGCGTGTAAACTCATAAAGTGTGGTAGCCTTTTCATTTTATTTTGTCGATAAAGATGTTTCTTTAATTCCAATTTTTATAAAATAATGTATCACGATGAGAAATCGTACACAAACTATTATATATTTATATATCTATTAATATCGTATATTATTCTATTCCCTAATAATTTACACTTTCCTTTTCCTATGACGAATCTGAACCCCAAATATTGCAAATGGCTTAATTTTCATTTAACTTTGAAGCATACAGTCAGTGGTCCAGATAGTAACTGCATCGTAGAGCAATGACACCTTGCAAATATTCTTCATTAATTTTTTGTTAGCATCCCAATTAATGCTCAAATGGAACGAACGTTCCGAACTAACCCAATACTCAATAGTTGACTTCGAATTTTTATGCAAACAGAAGATGTCTAAATTAAACGTAAGAAACTTAAGTCAAATAAAAATGTTTCAATAATTCCACTAAAACGTAAATAACTAAAATATTCTCAAATTCTTTCGGTGTTTTCATAAAATCAGCAGTTTGGTCACTAGACTTGTTCATTTATACGTACACTGTCAAAAATTGTGTTATCTTTATATTTATATTGTTTATAAATAATTATTTTGATGAATGTATTCTTACAATTTTTATGATTAATACTATATCGTAATTATTCAAGGAAAACCAAAGTTGCACTACACTTTTTACTGTGAAATAGGCGTCGCTATCTTCAGTGCTCTATTTAAAGTTATGAAGGCAGTAAAACATCGATGAAATAGCTAAATGTTTCTTTTTAAAACCAGTAACGACGTCAATAGCTGAATAATTGAATATTATCAATTACCACGTGACAATTATCTGCTATTTCCAACGTGTAAGTCATTAGCTTCAAGCTTTTTTTAGGATTTGAAACGTTACCGCGTCTGTTGTCGAGCATTTAACGCGTCACTCTGGCTTCTTTTAATCTTCTCTAGCTAGCTATAGAATGTTTTTTTTTACTGTTCCAATATATTATTTGAACGGCATTTTCTTTTGTTCTGCATCTTTTTTTTGCTCGGTTCGAAATCGGCACGACATTCACAGCGTCATTTCGAAAGTTTCGGCTACAGCATCTGCCCGTTTTTCCACGCGTCACGTACGTAGACACGGCCCCCAAACAAAAATCACGCACGTGAAGGTGGGGTGCATAAATTATGGCAAACGCCATCTTTCTCCTATGCCGTGCGGATTGGACGAATGAAAAAAATCCATCCCTCGGCGGAACCGCTCTCTCTCTCCTGCACTCGCGCAGTTTCGCCGGGAATATGCGAACGTGTCCGCGCCATTTTTCTTACCACCCCCTAGTATCATCGTTTCGCAAACGTCGTTATCGCGCTCGATCCACCGCCTATTCGATTGTGGAATCGCTATACACACGACTGAACCAGTATTATATTAACAATAATCGCCCTTGGAGAATATTATCCGCTCGCTATAGTTCATTTATGCTTTCAACAACCTAGAATCGCAATTCTAAATCGCATTTAGAAATTAAATAAATTGTGTTCTAATACTTTTCATAAGTTGATGGTAGTGTTACAATATTATTAAGTTTATCTTATATCTTCACAAATGCATAATCGTGTAAATAAATATACCGAGTCAAAATTAGATCGTTCAACGAAACTTGGCACACAATTAATAGTTATTCTTCTTTTAAAAAATTATTACAGTGGAACTAATTTTAAGACTAAGTGTACCGAGGATTTAAACTGAAACACTTCTGTGCTTTATTTACATTTTTCATAATTTTTATTACAATACATTTGGATAAAGGAATTTGTTCTGTAGTTACTCACAGTTTCATTTATTAACTTTTTTTAACATATTTTGCGAGCTGCATATTTCTTATATATACGTTAATTTTTCTATATATTTTAATCGAACACGTGTACGATAGAAATAATTAATTATTTAGTTTCACTGAACAATTAATTGATAATAACTGTAGCAACGCTAGTAAAATGACTGGTTCGACAATTCGTACTCCATTGCAGTGATTGGAATTATAAACACACCTCCGTCGGAAACTATCAAATAAATTTATTTATCCGAGCGGATATTAATATAAAAATTGAGAAAAATATAGATAAATTTAATCTTGTAATTTTCATAAGTCAACACAAACGAGTCACTTTCAACTCGCAGTAGATAACGTGTTAACAAATGTTGCGATTTCTTGGAACGTAGTTCGTTTTGCTTGCGAAACATTAATTGTTCTCACAGCAGCAAACATATTTAGAAGTTGTTTCAGAATAAATTATCATGCCCGTCGCTTCGTACAGCTGTAGTACGTACATCACCGTTAAAATTAGTTCTAAACAATGTTTGCTTAAAAGATGTGCAAAATAAAATTAACCCTTTGCATTCCAGTGGCGACTCTGAGGCACCACTAAAATTGTTCCAGCACGATCCGAAATAATTTTTATATTATGCAAAATTAGATTTCATAAATTATTAAAAGTATAACTGTTGTTGCATAAGTTACAAAATTCAATTTCATACGCATAAAATATATTTTGTCATATAAAATTGAAATGCTGTATGTCAGAGAAGTTATTTTAGAATTAGAGTTCAAATAGCTTGTAGTGCAAAGGGTTAATACAACGAACGGAAGCCTTGTCGACGACAAGAAATAGAATGGAAAAGTACTGACAATTAACAATGCGTCGTGTTGATATGTAAACCAAAAGTCTGGATAGAATACATGCATTCCTAATAAAAAGTTCCGTGTCAGAACGATTGAAAGATTATTTATTGTTTTTACTATTTTCACTGGGAACAAAGTACTTGCTGGATCGCGAAAACTGACTTGCCGGGAGAAGCGCGTCGCAATAAAAACGCTTTCACGGAACGATCTACTATTTGCCTGTGAATGGAATCAAAGTTTTATGCGCACGATAGTATCGGCGCATAACTTTTTATGGCGTCGCTGGGACCGTTGCTGAAAGTATTTCTCCGGTCTACGTGTCCACACCCTTTACACGATCGAAAACAAGGGTGCAGGAGAACCGGTTAATGGCGGAGATCTCGCGTCTTTTATCTTTAATTTTATCGTCGTTTTTCGACATTCGTTATTTGTACATAAGTGATTATTATTACTCACGGATGGAACACATGTCTGATTAAACGTTGCCAGATATCGGCTAAAAATAATTTAATATCTGCAGATAAATAAAACGGGGACGAATGGTTCGATGTATCAGCGGAGCACAATATTTCTTTCGAAAGTAATCGTAATCATTGATCGAAAACGAATAAATGGATATATATAAACTCTTGATTTATTAAACCTTTTGAACGGGATCAATTTGATCAAGAAATCAACTGGAAAATATTCGCGAAAAGGTGTTTTTGCTAGTTTTTATTAAGGTCATCAAATTGAGTAATGATACAAAGATTTTAGCTATCGATTATGAAGAAGTTATTAACAAAAATATATTATTGAAACAGTTTAGTCAATTTTGTTGATTCATTTACATTTTCTGATCTGTCTTTACGTTGAGGCAAAGCATTCAATCTTTCATTAAAATCACTTTTGTAGAACCAAAAATGATAATTGAGATCACTAACCTAACATGAACCTTATCTATGTATATCTGAAATCTAATTCAAATTTAAGAAATGTAACACAAAAGTGTATTTGCGAACGTTTCCAAACTGTCTCCGAGGACGCGTTCAACAACTCATTATTTACTTAATAATCATGATTATTTTGTGTTATTAATAACATATATAATATAACTGGATTTCATCCATATCAAATTGTGGAATCATAAGACCAATTTAATATTTTTACACTATTCCACACTTATAAAAATTATTTTATAATTATTATATAATTACTATATATATAGTTTCTGCAATTTCCGTCTTTCATAATTTCTTGCAAATATTTTGGAAAATTTTTGTTTTCATCAACGTTATTTAGGATGATGATCACGGTAGCACATTAAAAAATTTTCAAGACAAAAAAATATATGTAGACAATTCTGAATAAAATAAATAAAATGGAGGAAAAGAACAATGGATCCGTCAGTCGTCGAGAGCAAGCAGATGTTGATTCGAAGTTGAAAAAATTGTGACAGGCGAACGACAAGCTGAAAATTCGTGGTTCGGAGTGCGTTAGCACGGCTGGAAGCGATTATGGTCAATCGCGAGAGCGTCAGCGCCGAAATATAAAAGTTCGTTCATCCCGGGGTGGTTCCGGTTTGCGACACGTTTCCGTTTGTCCGAAAGCTCGTCTTGCCGGAAGGGAATCTGTCGCGCACGAGGATATTTTCCGTAACCGTATGCACCTGGCGCGATCGCGCATTCGACGAAAATTGCTCTGTATTGTGCTTCATGACGCCGAGCCGAGCGGAGCCGCGCCGCGCGCCGCGCCAGGCCGGAGTGTTGTAGCAACTTTGGTCATTGAACTGTGCTAGACATGTGGCGCGAATTTACATACGCAACGTGTCCAGAAATTCAGGGTACCTTATGATTTTAGTAACTTGAACATTTCGGTCTTGCGACTGGCGACGAACGTTTTTATTTTGCATGAATAATTTTCGCATGATTAATGATCTTCCGTCTCTTAAATTCTTTTGCCTTTCTACTATTTTAAGCCTCATTTATTTTGTCCTGAATACAATCTATTGACGTTCCATGAATTTTTATACGAAATGAAAATTATTTGTATGCATGGTACGAAGTGCAATGGTTAAATAAAAATCTGTTTTTCCTTTTAATACTTTTAACAAATTGTGGATAATATAACAGTGTTTTTAAATGATCCCAGAGGCTCTATAATTTAGTCGTTTCTAAGGTAAAAGCATATAACTGGTAGTAATAGTAATTATAATAATTTATAATAATATATAATGCTCTGCACCTTTTAAGCCACGTATTTGCTATTTATAAAATGTAATTATTTATGCAAAGATTTGTTACCATTCCGTAAATGTGACAGTATTTTTAAATTATTCCAGTTGCGTCACTTCATTGTTATTTGAAATACCGCGATTTCTTGGTAAACAGAAAGTTCCTTACACCTATATATTGTACATGCATTTTATTACAAAAGATATACGGTTGGTAATCAATATCGGGAATAGTCGCCAGTAGACGAAGCAAGGATTTCATTAAGAGATAATATTTTCAAGGTAGTGCAAAGTGATTTAAAAAAAAAACCCATAACCGAAGAACCTGACAAAGGAACGAGGCTGCGTGTTGTAGGCAAGAGTGAAACCGCGAACGCGCGGCTGCAAACCACGAACATTTCCAAGGTACGTCCGTTAAAGCGCAACGGAAATTGCGCGAATGGTCACGGGATGAGATTGCCTCTCCAGGGTTGCAAAGTTATGCCGCGGAAGTTCGACCGATGCAAATATCTTTGTCGTTTACACTTACACTCTCGGTTGCATCGAAATTCTACCGCGAATTACGCCTGCTCTCTCGGACAACAAAAAAAGACAGATCGCATGGAGTACGAAAGCAGAATTTCATTTAGTTGTACGAAATTGAATTGGAAAATTAAGTCGGAGAAACATTGCACGTTCTATCAGTACGCTAAAAGGTTTGTGAATTTTATTTCTGACAGAAATTGATAGATGAACTGCGAGAAAAAATTGGAAAAGTTTAACGGTGATTGTAAATGTAAAAATGAATAGTTTCTGATTATTTCTTTTACGATTCTCGATATGACAGAAATGTTTCTTTGAGAATTTTTTAGGTAAACTTGAAGTGTTTGTTTACACTTAAGTTGCAGATTTTATGTATCTATGTATTTATGACAAAAACGAATCAGTCAAATGCAAAACTGTGAAGATAATGGATATTTAGGGACGAGAGAGACAGTTCTATTTAACTTATATTTTTTCAACTTAGACAATATTTATTTTGCATAATGACTGATAGAAAACTGGCAGTACTTCTATATCACTTTCACAAAGAATTTTCTAGTTTACTAAAAAACTGTTTACCGTATTTCACGTACTACAAAATAGTTCACGAAATTGCAAATTCGTATAAATATCCTAAAAGTAATTATTATTAACCCTCTGTACTATGTGTGTTGGACTATTCATACAATATTACATATCTCATTGTACTGTTAATATTTGGCAATTAATACATACATACAATAAATCTAAATTTTTTTATTGTGTAAAAAAATGTATTAACCATAAAAAAAAATATAAAATTTATCCGAGAAGTACAATTGAACAGCGAGTGGATTTCGCATCTTTTTATTTCCCATAAAAATCCATTGTTTAGTCATAGTAGAAATTATACGGTATTTAAATAAATCCAATTGAGCCATTGTTATAGTGCAGTGTCGTTGCGTTATTATAAATTCATTAAAATGATTTTAGAAATACAGGAATACCTACATATATGGCTTCTATTTCTTGCAATCGATGCAGAACATTTTTATCTTGCACAAAGCTGCGCAGTTTATTTATACCAAACGCTGCTGCTTTATTTAAAGTCTGTGTATTAGCGATCGAAGGAAATCGAGACTTTCGAAGAACTTTTTCCATGTATTCTATCACAGGATATTCAAATGATTGAAAACATATTGATCGATGTTGGAACAGCGACTGAAATGTTTCTAGGTCATATTGTTACTCGAATTAGATTTGGATTTGCAGTTATTACTATGGATATCCTCACTCCGCGTTAAAATCACAATGATTCAGATCTTCAATTTAACTCTAACTGAATTGTAATTTAATTGTAAACCTTTATAAATATAAGTTGTTTTTAGTACACATTTAAAGTTCAATTTTAAGTTACTACTTTAAACGATACCTTCAAGTAAAACATAAGAGTACTGTTATTTTTTAATTTACTTAGATATATTTCAGGAACTCGAAACAGATTAAATATATTGATTGGTAAATTAAGTAAACAAATAACTACTGTACATATATACGTTCAAGTAACTTAGTATCAGGTTACTTAGTATTAATTGTGTTTGAAATTGCATAATTGTTTCGAATCTTTAAAATTTGTTTTCACAAAGTTTTCCTGATAAATACACGTCGATCCTATATGTTACAGTACATTAACTTTATGTTAAAAGCAAAATTAAAATTAAAAGCATCAAATGCTCGTTCTATATTGACTCGTCTAGTTGGAACATTGTGACTTGTTACTAGTATTTCTAGTATATTTGCATTTCAGTCAACTCTCTGTAAGTTCGTCTACTTTCGATAGTAAACGGTAAACTTGCTTGCAGGTATTTTAACTTTTTCAGAGTTTTATTTTTCTTACCGTCTAATTAGAAGTTCTTCCGATTTTCGAAAAGCTACAAATTTTCCCTTTATGCTAAAACATATGATATAAAAGCTTCAGTGAATTTATAAGTGTATCCTTATAACAGATATGCTAACGTGTTACGGAAGAAACACATAGGCAATTTCTACCGGAATAAAACCGACGAAGCTAATCCGGCGATGGGTCAGATTGATCATTCTCGAAAAGCACTCTAAATCGCGAAAAAGATCGAAAAAAAAGCCACCGGCTAAACGGGACAGAGGCCACCAACGTTCGAAACACGTTCGCGCCCGGCACGTGGTCAACGAGGAAAAAAAAGGGAGGAAGCAGGATCGATTGTAATAAGGGACGAAATTTATGGGGACGCGATATACTCGAAGATTTACCGCGCCATCGCCGTTAATAAATAACAAAATCGTCGGGGCAGCGGTCGTCGAAAAACACAAAAGGCCGAAAGCGGCGGTTCGCGATGTATAATTTATAAATATCGCCGGGCCAATTTGTTCGCGTCCCCGGAGCGATAATTCCACGGGCACCATAACCCGATCGCATTGTGCGCCGATTCCATAACTATCGTCGCGGTTTCGTCGTTCGAAATATGTCGCGACCATCCCTACTTTCGCGATCCGAGGAGAGGATGATGGCAGCGGCCATCGCAGCGCCGCCTCGTAGACCACCGGTGTTGATGGGATTTATCCGCCGAGGGAACGACCGAGCGAATAGACGTGCCATAAGTCCTGGAATTCAATTGCCGATGCCTGAAAATATTTCCATTTTCGCTTAAGGTTGAATCGCAGCTGCTGAGGCATCTTGTGTGGCTGAGGATCGCCGCAACACTGTACGTCTAGTACTGTTCATACTACAATAGTTTCCAGTTTAAAATTTATCGACCTCAATGGCTGAATTTAGATATTTTTATTAAGTAAATTATGCATTGCTTGAAGATAATCGCATAACACCGCAAGCATGTAACCTGAAGATATAAAGTGCAGATATGCAGCGTTTTGCGTATCGATTTTATGTCTTCTCGCGTTCTATGTTTGCGTCGAATTTCTATTTTATACATTGGCTTAGAATCAAATACAATAAGTCGTTCAACTAGGATTAGACTAATACGATTTATTGTATTTTGTCGGGATGTATAGTACGAGTCGCTCAGTATACTAGTTACATTTGCGAAGATAAAAGTTAAATTCATTTATACAGAACTCTGTCGTGATAGCCAAAAATCTTATCATTTATTTTAGATTTAGATAAAGACAGAGTATAACAAAAAATTCATTTACTTATGTTTGTTCAATATCGAATTAAAAATCAAATACTGGAATAACGCTAATAGAGTATTTAATTAATTTAGAGTACTCTGTTCAACACTATATTTTAAATGTTTTAATAAAAATATCGTGCACTATAAATGTAATGGACATACGCATACAATAAATGTTGTGGATAATTTGATAAAGAAGCATTATTTTTTATGTATCCAATATTCTATATTAAAAATCATATCTCGAATCATTTCTAGAAGAGGATTGCATACTGGCATTGCAATAATAAATTGATATATACGATCAAAAGCGGATACAGTTAAGCGATAAAATTGAATAACTTTTTAAAAATATTACGTTCCCGAAGCACAGTAAAAACAGTTCCTCCAATAAAATAACATGTACCGAGTAATTTTAAGAAAATATGAAACAATGGAATGGTACATTCGCCTAATAATTTCCATGAATTCATTTGTCAGAAGTTGCAGTGAACTAACTGCGGGCGAAATGAAAGCATTGCCACCAGTTTGATGGTTGTAATTTTACTGATTTCTTACAATCAGTATATCTTGGTGTGAATGTGTGATATCTTTGCCAGCTCGAGATTAGGCCTTTCCAGTTTCGTGGTCGCTGCTGGTATCGAATCTCCGGTTGCGGGAAGCAGCCAGTCCGGAGGGCGTTAACACCGATAGGTTTATCAAGCGACGAATTGCTTTATCATAAGAATACTAAAAAAGGAAGAGAGGAAGACAAGCGAGAAGAAATCAGAGGCGCGTTGCATGAGATTTCATAGAGAGCGACCAAGCTCGCGTATTCTAATCACCCGCAATAATATTGCCAACTGCATGCTGAAATATAAATTGAAATCTGTACGATTAGTATTGAAAATGGATTAACATTAAATGGACATTGATATCGGAATTGGGCAAAATGTAAACTGATTAACGATTATAACTCGTTAATTATTATAATCGGGGAAAAAGTAATACGATTAACGGTTAACGATTATATCCCGTTAGTCATTACAACTAATTTATAATAATTGGACAAAGAATAATTTGACCAATGATTACCGATTTCAACTTGTTAATTTATAATAATTGGGAAAAATTAATTTGCTCGATCATTACCAATTACGACTCGTTAATTTATAATAATTGGGCAAAGAATAATTTGATTAATGTTTACTGTAACTCATTAGTTATTATAAATTACTTGTTATGATTAAATAGTTATGGCCAACTTTGATTGATACTTACAATTACTAAAACTCTTTATATGAAATACAAGTGAATTTTAATGTGTAAAAAAGAAACTTACTTAAAGACTTAACTACTGACTTTAAAAGTGAAGCAAAAATATCCAGCAATTTTCCCAATCAAGGAGGAGGACTTAAAGGTATAAATTACTTTCAATTTTATTGCACGAATAAAAATAAGCCATGGTACAATGGATTTAGAATTTCCGAAGATCCTATGGGTTTAGTTAATAGATTTTCTACCCATCATTGCAATTTAAATGCTTCATTAGGAATCGTTAAATTTATTTTCATTTTACAAATATGAACAGTGCTTGCCAATCGAGAAATTTCGAGAATTATTCGCATTACACTAGAGATAGAGCTTTTCCCTTTGCATTAATTCCTTATGTAATCCCAAAATACATAAGACTAAAAATATTTTATAATTTCCTCAGTAGGAATTTAGATATTAATAATTAGTAATATCGAACATATATACGTGCTACAATCCCGTAATTGCTGAATACACCACTTGGTTCGAAGCATTAATAAATAAATAATTAAATAACTTCGACACTAAAAATGTCACGCGAATGCTACGTAACCGTACGGTAGGTAAATTTACGATACGTATTGTATTTTTGATTCTCTCCCTCGCTGCCCGATTTATCGGCCACCCTCTGTAAAATTCACGTTGGCAGTGACGCGACACCTATCGGCTCGCGCCCCCGCAGTTTTTGTTATTTTTTCACGGCTTCGCTTTTTTTTTTTCGTTCCTTTTCCCGTTTTGTTTCGCGTAAACGCGACAGGTAGTTGAATTTTATGGCTTATTTTATCGTGGCGATCTGCGGAGAGAGTTAAACGAAACGTAGTGAGTTATTTTCGCGGTGTTTCGCCACGATGCAATGGAGCGGTTCTCCGTTTTATGGTGAATCGATACCGCGCCCATATTCCACGATTATACAAGTTTATCGAGACGAAGAGAGATCGCCGAGTTATAAATTCTGCCCGGTTTTTGGAGGGACGATCCATCGCGCGGAGATGACCCGTTCGCATCTGGCCGCTCGCGTCGATAATCGATATTAAAATTAGCATGACACCGCAATAGAAATAGCCTGTTCCGATCCGTTTTCATTCCGCGAATAATTTAGCGCGGCTTCGCTCGTGGCCGTACAATTTTAAACAATCGTTAACACGTTACAACGTGTAGAAATTAAGGTGTCGCAGTTTCTGATATTAATTATTAGCCTGAGGATTTTTATTCAAAATAAAAGTTCTCTGCAACTATAGCAAAACAGGAGCTGGTTAAGTTATTTTCCTGCTTTAACAATTTTAATAAATCTCACGCGATATTCGAAGTTATTGTCAGGTACTCAATTTTATCATAAATATATTATGATAAATTAATATTATCATGAATATTAATTATGCTGTTTCATAAAAACCAGCATATATTTCCTTAAATTATTAGCTACTTTAATAATCATTTCCAATGAAACAAGCTTATTAAATAAATTACCCATAATCGTATCATTATAATTTCAATCGTCGATACTTCATAAGTTTGAAGCTTGTCAAAGCGACACCTTTGTTACACGATTTTGTTGTTGTTACATTCAAGGCTACCAGCAGAAAACATAATTAATGTTTCAGTATAGAATAATTCAGTGTTACAAGAGCTTTGGAATTACTTCAGCCAGAAGAATTATACACGAAAACTTGGCAGAACAACCTGTGCCGTCATCTTCGCTAATTTCTTTGTTATTTCGATAATTAACGCACACGATTTCCATTAACACGTTGCGACCGCAATGTGCTTAGACTTTCTGCGAGGGGAAACGTGTCTTCTATGTTTATGGTCTAGCGTGTGCATACACGCGCGCGCGCGCAGCAGACAACGATATTGTTGCGTGGTCACGTTGGATAACTAACTGTAAAACGTTGCAATAGAACGCTTCGCTGTCGCCTACACTAACTGCTTCATGAATAAAAACAAAAGATAGTAAAACGTATGTCAACCACTTCGCTGTTCGCATCGCATGTCCTTTATTTGTTGGAAAGATTTCGAACGCTATAATTTAAATGGTACGCATTCATTATTCGAATGTTTAAGCAACGCTAACATTCGAACAGTTCGACGCAATTGGTTTTTGGCACAACAAAATGGAAAATAGTTTGCTGAGTTCGGATTTCGTACAGCACAATAGAGACAATAGTTTAGTTTCGGTAAGTTTGCTTTTCAAAGCAATAAAATAAAAAATAGTTCTTCACAATTTGGAGTATAGTTCGTTGCAGTTTGTTTTTAATACTACGTAATAGCAATTAATTTATCGTAGTTTGTTTCTGGTACATAGAAAAGAGAAAATAATTTATTACAATTTGTTTCTTGTACAGCTAACTGAGACATCATTTGTTGCACATTGTTTTCGTTGCAGCGAAACAGAAAGCGGTTTCTTGGTGCTCGTTTAAGCAGCATGATTCTTAATTCTCACGATTCCATGTGGCTGTGATCGGTTTTCGAATGGTAATGGCAGATTTTGTTTTTCAACCAGAACCGATTCGCGCGATGACGCAAAGGAATTTAATCAATTCTGTCGGCTCGATACGACGTAATGGACTTTCTTGAATTATTGATCGACTTTTGTGGTCGCAGTGCAGTATTTTTCTAACCGAACCGGAAGATCATCGACCTGTTGAAGCAATTTCGAATCCGTGCACGCGACGACGGCGGACGCGACTTGATTTACTTGTGCTGGCAATTACGTCAATTGCGGCACAGAGTGTTGTAAAATCGGTAGGGGGCTAGAACGATACTCGACGGCTCCGCACTCCCACATTCCGGACAAGTAAACGGAATTTATAGGCTACGTTTAAGGGCCCCGGGTAATTTGCGAGCCATACGTGCTTGCCCGATCGAAAATAACTCGACACAGTCGATCATGGCAGCCTTGACACTCGGTTGAAAGTGACAGGAGAACGGGTTTGCGATTTTCTGAAATTTATCGTGCCGATATCTCACCGATATAATGCGCGAACGTTCGCGATCGTTCGCGATCGTTTTTATCGGCGGCTTCGGGTTGTCGGTTAATTCATTCCGGCCCCTCATTAACACCATAAACTAGAGCAATCTGCTTCGCACGGTTCAAGTAACTGTCTCCTATATTAGCCACCCTGACCGCGCGTAATTGCGCCGTTGATCACAATTAACATGAAATGCAAATAACTTTTACCGGACGTTAGATCTACACGGAGATGGTACATAGTTGCACAGATCGCTATCTCCCACTGACGCTGGCAACGTGAAAAACGCGTGGCTCGCGCCTGGAGTCAGGGGTTAATTGACAGTATAGACAACTCGTAACAATTACCGTCAATTACAGAATCTTTGCTACTCTACGCGAGCCGTGCATGTAATGTAAATTATGGGACACCTAAACGTCATTGTTAACACTGCGTAGATGGGGGATCGTAATTAATAACGCGAATGCAACGTAATTTACAAAATCACTGACCGCGAGACCTTTGAGCATCATCACCGCGATATTTCTTCCATTTTATGCTGACAAACTTGACGCTTGTATTCAGCATATATTACCGCGTAACTGGAACGAGGACTATCTTGATCATTTTTGACGTGCTTCCTTCCACCAGCGGGAAAATGTAAAATCATTTCACAGCTTCTATGTTCTTTTCGATGCCATCTACGTTAGCGAATCATTTTTATGCACTCGCTACACGGAAATGTTAAGTAGAAGATTGAACGTGAGAAAAATTCGAATGTAATTAGCATCATTCAGAGAAACATGTTTTCAAACATCGCCGAGCGAAGGTGCTTAAACATACTCTTATCACATGTTCTTACATTTTATGCTTGCGAACTTGAAGCAAATATTTAAAGTTGGTATATACAATTTGCTTAGAATATAGATTAAGAAAATGTATAAAGGATCCATAGTTTGAATGCTGTATTTAATGTTATGTATCTTGGAGCATCTTCGAATTTTTTAAAAATATTCTTGACTTTCTCAGAAAAATTTGTAAAATGTGCAATAATAATATGTAGCGTAAACTTTGTTTTTCAGAAATATTATTATTTGAAAGATATTAGACTAGTAGATACTAGTATATAATGATATGTAGTATAGTAGATACTACTAGAAGATACTTGGAATTTAAGGATTGGTGAGTCGTATGATCGAAATGACATTTAACTCTTTCATTGGAATAATGCTGTCCATGCGACTTTCTGTCGAGAAACGACAATATAGGGAATATAGGAAATGTTGCACTGTACCTATATATCTCATTGTTTCGTATTATTATAAAATGATTAACAGTTGGATGATGCTTTAAAAGCACCAGATTAAGAAAAGAAAGAAAAGAAAGAAATGAAGAAGAAATAATAATTAAAGAAATACATTTGTATCACATAGGTCCGCCATTCAACTATTAACTCCTTACACTATAGCAACGAACGACATACACTGTAACGAAGATTTCATACAGGATGTACTAAATATAGAGATCTAATTGATTATAATGTTTCTATATTAGAAACATACTATATTTCCTATTCTATATGTAATAGGGAATAGAAATACTATAACAGAAATAGAACAATCAAATACAATTGTAAATACCACTATTCAATTGTAATTTTTTCCTCAATCGAAACAAAATTGTATTCTCGTGCTGCCGAAATCTAGAAAAGGTGGAATCCTAATTTACGTAACTACGAAAAAAATCGTAGGGTAAATAGCGAACAAAACGCATAAACAAAACTGGTGATTTTGAAAACGATATTACTTAAAAAGGCATCGATCGACAAAATCGCAAAAGGTTCGTCCAGGTGGATCGTGCAAAAATTGCAGAGCGTGACGGCAAACAGGATCGCGAACAGAAAATCACTGTCGAGATCGTTGTTCTTCGGAGGCCCGCCCACGCGTCCACTGAGATTCGACTGCTATTCGGCCTCGCGGGCACGTCCTCGGTCCCCCGATTACGCGAGCGTGGGTGCAGGTGCAGATAGCGGTACAACGGTGCACCGCGGCGGTCATCGTGCAGAAAGAAGATCGCGGGACGATCGAAAGTGAGCGGAACAAGGTCCCCTCGATCCAGCGATCCGTGAAGCCCCCATGGATGCAAGGAGCGTTGTAAGTCTCCGTCATGCTCCATAAATCCCACCCTCTCTATTGCTTGTCCTCGGTTACGTGCGTCCGCCTGCGTACGTTGCCACGGATGCTTTTCCGCTGTTACCAGCGTTTAGGCTTCCTTAACGGGGAGGGAGCGGGAAAAAACGCCGAGAGGAAACATCGGCCGAACGAACAGGACGAGACAGGAGACAGATAAGGAGGCAGAGCGAGTATTTCGATCTGCTGACAGACACGCTCCATAAACCGCCTCATCTGCCGCGCCGGAAACCTTGGATCGATCATACATGATCTCCTCCTCGCGCCCGCGACGATCATCCGCGCGGATATTTACCTAATTTCAATGCATCAGATGCCAAGTTCGTCCGCGGTCCGGTCAACGATCCCGTCCCTTTCAGATTCGATTTTGCTTCTGGGAATATCGTTTGAATATTTTAACAGCGTTTCTTTTATTTCAGAATTTTGTTTGAACATTCTAACAGCACCTCTTTTATTAGAACTCCATATCCCACTTCCAAGTATATTGAATTAATTATTAACTTTATTCTACACGGAATTTGCCAGATTTAAAAGAGCGCAATATGCGATGCATTTATTATTTTTATAAATGGAGATCTTTCGGAGATCTTTAGTTTATCTTTTCATTCATAAATGGAATATTATATTATTATTCTAGAATATGGAAGAATAAATGAAGAGTAAAAAAGTGTGACCTTTTTTAATATTGAATCTAATAGCTAATCAGTAAAAGATGATATATTAAAAATAAATGAAAGACTTAAGATGTTTTTAATTTGTCCCTATGGGGAGTTTAGTTTATATTTCGTTCTACTATTTTGGTATTTCTTACATTCAAATAGGGAGTAATTGGTTAGTAATATTTTGTTACAATTATTGCAGGAGGATGGTCTCGTCCTAACATAATTATTCTCTTCTTTCCATTTATCTTAGATTTTGGCATCTATTAACATTCTGACGCCTTGATTTTTCGATATTCTTCACGCAGTCCACATTCTATCCGTATTCTGCTTCATTGTTTGTTACATGTTTATTTGCGTTTCGTTTCGGTTTCTGGCAGAAATCTTGCTTATTTGGCAGATTCGCTTGATTTTCCATTTCCTGTTATTTTCTGGCGAGATGGGATCATAAATTATCTGGAATTATCGCTAACTCTATGGTTAAATAATTCGCCGAGGAGTCGCAGCTTCTGCGAGTTGCGCGTTAACATTTCATGGACGGCTTCTTCGGCCAGAGACGCGCAAACGAGTATATTCTCGGACGGATGATAAATGAACTGCCGATGCCGGTAACCACGCCGGAATGCGGCGACATCCGGTCAAATAATCACGAGATAATTACTTTCCTGCACAAGGTCCATCGAAACCGCTTGCAAGCCGGATCTCCTGTTCCCGCGGGATCGGCAAGGATTCACGAGCGGGCGGTCGTGTTAAACCGCACCAAGCAACGGTCTTTCGATGCTCCGAATGTCTGGTTTGGCGGTTTCTGTCAGGACAATTCTACCCCCTTTTCCAGGATTTTCCATCCTGCACCTTGGTAAATTTCCTCCGACGCTAAACCTGCTGTCGCTGGCCAAATGATCGTGCTCGGATGCTTTATGAAATTGCCGAGGTACGTTCAACTTTATTTTACGCATTTATGGCAAAACTGTGTAGAAGGATAGTGGAAAGATTCGAGGAATTTTTTCGAGGAATTCGAATTGTTATCCTCTTTACGGTGTGGTAATATAGATGCAACTAACTATACTTGTCTGACTACTACTACTAGTCAGACAATTTTTATTTCGCATAAAAATTCGCAGTCTTATTTCCAGTTACTTCATTATATGAATAAAAGACTACTGTTACAACGTTGTGAATTTTTATGTAAAATAAAAATTGTCTCCATCATTTGTAAAAGACAGCAGCGTATTGGGAGTTCTTTTTCTTTTCTTAACAACTTTAATAAATTCAAGATTGTACAACGATATTTTGAAATTCATCGAATTGTAATAGTGCATGTCTCTTCTACTATTTTTGTCATAAATGCATCAAATCCACAGTTTAATTATTTCTAAATTCGTTATCGATTATAACAGTGATGAAAACATACCTTCGTTTTCATCACGTTTATCGAACAAATTACACTTGCAATGAAGGGTGAATAGATGAATAGAAGAACTTTTTAAATTAATTCAGCCGCTTATTTGTCAAATCGCCTAACTTCACGAAAAGTGGAGAAAAATAAATAAAAGTACACAACATCATTGTACATTGAAAATCCCCTTTAAAATATGAAAAAAAAACAAATATAAAAAAATATATTTTTACAGGTACATATTGCGTAGGTGCGTATTCCTAGAATAAACATTATTGTTATTACAAGTTTTGTCCGACCGAGAAAGCTAGTCCACGTAATCTACTGTTATTTCATGTTACTAAATCGACCAGCAAGAAAGATTTTTTTAAAATTCAAAAAATAACGTGTCCGCCCAGCAATTTAATAGATAATTCATATATAACTAATTCGTTTATATATGAAAACATGTTGATAAAAATTCAGTGAGAATGGAATTAACCGATTCATCCTGTAAACGGTTCAATTGTAGCTTTCCAGTGTTTTCTTAGAACGCCGCGGCGTAAATGGTGAACTCGGTCGTTGATTACTTCATTACGAAAGCGTACGCAATAGTAAAATCGAGGCGCGGAGAATAAATGGGAAATCGCGTTATTTTTCCCCGCGCATTCATATTAATGAAACAAACACGCTCGAAAACGCGACGCGACGCGGCGCGGCCGCGTTTCTGTTTGTACGCGGCTCGGTGCCGAACGACGGCCGATTTATTATTTCCGTTTGTTGCGCCGCAGAAAAACGTGGCGAAAGGTTAAAATCATTTTAATTTATACCGCGGGCAATTCCACTCGGCAGGTAAACGCGTAATTAGCTATCGACCGGCGAGGCGGCGAGAAAAAAAAAAGAACCGCCGAACCGTCGCGGCGCGGCGCGGCGCGGCGGCAGCCAGACCTGCCCGCCGCGGTTTTCTGCCGAATAATATCCAGAACCGTGCCAGGTATATATGGCTTTCCTAATTAATGCCGGCCACCAAAGTGCCGCGAGCCGGGCCAATTATCTGCGAACGCATGCGCGCCTCCCTTTCCATTAATTGGAAGAAAACACATAATTTCCCAATTAATCGACGCGACGGAAGCGACGGAAACGCCGTTCATTACGTTCGTTAGGATTTCCAATGTAAATAATATCGGGTAACAAAGCCAGCGCTTTTTTCAAACGATGCAACCGATTTTCCGAATATTGCGAGGGCTCTGAATAAATTGGCGAATTGTAATATAGGACCAAACGATATTTCGTCATCGACTATCGACCCGAGCACGTTTCATTCTTTAAGTAACAGTGTTTGAAAAATTTGCAATTTCGACTTTTATTTGAAAGACAAATAAGAAGTAATTGATGTCTTGTAACATTGGATTATACGATATTTTGTGATCGACCATCGATCCAAAAACGCTTCATTTCTTAAGTAACAGAGTTCGACAAATTTGTGATGTCGACTTTTATTTAAAAGATATAGAACAATGAGCAAATAGTTTTTAAAACTGAATAATTTCATTTAAAATTTGGTGGAACGACTTTGTTCGAGTTGTTAGTGAGCTTATTACTATTATTTTATTATTAGTGAGTTGTTACTAGCTTATTCCTAGTTGTTGGTTATTCCTAGGTGAGTTGTTATTAGCTTATTAATTTTTATTTCCAAAATATTATATTTTCGATCATATTTTCTGTATTTTTATTTCGAACCTCAGGAAACTATAATCCACGGGTTATTAAATAACCCATTTAATAATTTGACAATCACAGTTGCTTTTATAATAATCAGAATCATGATTTTGAATTTTTATGTTGAAAATTTCAAACCATATTGTAATTACTTTCTGAATGAAAGTTAATAATATAAAATGACTAAATGAATAAAATGAAATGACTAACGTTCACGTTTAATAGATCATCACTTCATCTCGCTCGATGCTATCCTCAAGAGGTTAACAAACTATTTAGTTTCCTTATAATTAAATGTTTCCTCGAGACCGATAATGTAGTTTGATGCTGCGTCTGCCTTCTGGTTCTTTATTATTATACCACGAAGTTAAGTGTTCCGTCTTACTCGCCGATATCTTTGAAAGTTAAGCTTTGTGGTAGCGAATTTCAGGTGCCTAAATTACTTGCGCAACGAGCGTAACACGTCGACCAGTTGGTTCTCCATTTTCCCTCGGCGGTTGATTAAAATTGAAAACTACGCGCAGCAAACGCTGCGACACCTGCACAAATCTACATACTGGATCGACGGGTGCGTGCCTAACCCGTCCTCGCGGGTTGATACGCGAGGCGTTGGCTCCGTAAGCGACTCGCTACTCGCCTCGTCCACGTGTGTTCGCGTGCTGCCTTCGAATCGACTACCTCTGCGAATCTACAGATAAGTTTGTGCGCCAGTCGGCGAAGTCGTATTGAAATTTTGCGAATTCGACGCAGTCAACGCACGAATTTCTGTCTTCCAGAAACTTG
Source organism: Augochlora pura (assembly GCF_028453695.1). Classification (NCBI taxonomy): domain Eukaryota; kingdom Metazoa; phylum Arthropoda; class Insecta; order Hymenoptera; family Halictidae; genus Augochlora; species Augochlora pura. Next base: position 22,416,055 of record NC_135781.1, read on the forward strand.
TCTCGCATTCTCATAATTAGATCGGTTCGCGTCTTTTCAAAATGAATTCAAACACCTCCGAAACACTTGAGACTATGATATGTCATTGGTAATAACTAGGTAATAACTAGCAATAACTAGACTGTGTTCTTTATGCATTTATGAAGTTATTGTAATCAGATTTTTAACTGGAAACTACAGTATGTCACTGGTAATAACTAGCAAGAACTAGACTGTGTTCTTTATGCATTTATGAAGTTATTTTAATCAGATTTTTAACCGATTAATACATAGCTCTTGCATCTTGCAATTAGTTTGAAACCATTTTTATTTTGCGTAAAATCCACAGTCTACATATTGATAAATATGTAGTAATTAAACCTGCGTGTTCGCTTGCTTTGAAGGGACGATTGTATTTTTTGTTTTAATTAATTGACTGTAGTGAAATATAATAAAGTTGAGTATGAGAAGTCTTGAGAAGTTCTGTGTGTTTAATTAGTTTTATTTAGTACGCATATACATATAGTCGGTGATATAAAAATAATAAAAACACTTATACGAAATAATTATAGTAGCGCTGATAGCTACATATAACGTTATCTTAAAAATTGGATAAAATTTCAAAATTTGTGTTTAATTAGTATAATCACTTTTCAAATATCGCAGCAAAGAATCCAGCATCGTTGCTTGAATATTATTCATTCGTGAGTTGCTTGAATATTTTTCTAATAAATCGGACGCATAACGTAATAATATACTGTGTCTATTGGAAATTGTTGACTGATCTTTTAGAATTCGTTAAAAATGAGTTCAGATTAACTCTACATGAATTTCCATACGGCGTAAATCACTGTTTTACGAAAAAAGGGCAATAATGGCACTTGATTACTCGTTACGATATCTATAGCCTGTCAAAAGAAATGTAGTTTTTCTTTCAAATCATGTTATCATAATTATTATTTACGTACAAAATAAAGCTACACTCTGTTCTTATCTCTTGATAACATATGATTTATACTACTTGTCGACTAAGAGGCTCGTATTCGAATAGTCTCTTAATTACTAGATGACGGGCGCTGCGTCAACCAGTCTGTCGACATAAATGGTCCGGCAAGCGTTGAACGACAATCAAATATTTCCCCGTATTCTGTCAAGTACGCTTATTAATAAACATTGCTTCATGCAGCGCATAAATTATTACGCATGACTGTTATTGCACCCGTTTAGCACATCTTTAAGGCGATCGGCAACCGCGTGAATCATCGAAAAAAACGGGGGACTCCAAACGTCTAAGAATACGAATGACTCGAGACAGGCTCGTGCAACGTCGATCACGGCCAGGAATCAACGCTTCCGTGCGAACGATCATCATTTTGCCGCGGATCGATAGAGGAGCTCCGTTGGCTGGTGGGTTTCTGCTCGCGAATAATTCATTTCGCGAACGGATAACGCAGGGGATGCGGGACGACGGTATCTTGAAAGGCGCGTCGTTAACAATTCGATACAAAATGTTTCATTATCGCTCGGTAAAATCGTTTGAAGAAACGATGTCGGAGCGAACGGGGCTTCGTGTCGCAAGCCGGCACGAAAATCGTAAACGCGAGGGCCGCGTTGTTCAACAGAACGTTCACCGAGTCATTAAAAATCTAGACCATAATGAGACCCGCGAACCTTAGCGCAGTTAACGACTAATAAACAGTGCGTAACAACTTCTTAGCGAATATCATTGTAACCGGACGTTTATTACTTTTATGCGAATGCCAGCCCGTTTTATAGCAGTCGTTCGCAACACGGCGAAGCTTTTAACACGTCGTTAACAAATTACGAGTGAAAGTTTATTAATAGAAGAACCGTCATCGGAGATACTCGTAATTAACGTTATACATGGGAGCATTAAAATTTCAGGCGACTTGATAAAGCCACGTAGCCGACGATTTCAGTTACGGCGAACGGGCCCGGCTAAAGAACGGTCCCCGTTGGATCGCGTTTCCTCGATCATCTCGTTCATTACAAGAACGTGACGTTTGTCATCGATAATGGCCGATTGTTAAACATAACCGTTCGTAATCACCGTGGAATTCTGATTATGCGATAGATCACCAAGATTCCAGCTGGCAGCCATGCAATCAAGCCTTTAGGTAGTCATAGATAGTCATCAGTCTTTTAGCCGGAGACAAACAGAACGATCTTTTCTATTCCCATGTATGACGTGATTCGACAGTCATTTGGCGACCGTTTAACCAAATGTCAAACCTCCTACGTCCTTCTAATTGGTTTAATCGTGTAATCACAGGTAACGTGAACGGGAATTCCTCCGAGGGTAGCTGTACCTCGATCATTAGCTTCTAAGCGAATGCACGAGGATTTTCCTAAAATCTTCGCATTATGTGCTAACAATTTTCATTCTATTTTGACTTTGTCTTCACCTTCCACGTCGAACACTCCGAGTCAGAAAATATTCGCGTGCTCAAGAGATTTCTTCATTATTACATGAAACTTTCTTACAATGTTTCTATTATAATTTTCATGAAGATATTAATTCGATATTTTTCTTCTGAACAATCACCTTTTACTCATCGTTCATTCTTAAATTCTACGTTTAATTTTTCTTACTTGTCATTTCGATCGTTAGGTTGTCAAAGAAAACCCATTGACTACATTTCATATCGTGTTTTATTCTTTCCTAATTGTCCTCCAGCAATTACGCGCTTTTAAACAGCACGCTGCGTGCATTTTACTTTACCACTTTTCCAAGCACTTCATTTCAACATCAAAGAATAACTTTACGAAAGTATCGAGTTCTAATTAGAATTCAAATATTTAACTAATGATAAATATCGGTCGCCTCGATATTTCAACGGCCGAAAGTAATTTCTTAATATTTATCGTGGTAATACCCTTACAAGAAATATCTGTTGGAACAAGACGGAGGTATCTCCAAGAACTGCCACTTTATTGCGGCAACCATAATAAACACGCAATGTTGTCCGTTACGAAACCTCCGTGCTTATTAGCTAGGAGCTAATTTATTTCTTCACTATGTGAAAGACGTCATTTTCTACATGAAATAGAATACACAACTAAAAATGTGCGAAAGGTAAACCCGGCGCTTCTTGCTACAAACTCGGAGATATTAATTTTTTATCACAACAGTAAGTTCTATCATCTTTACAGATCTTTTTCAAGCGTTTCATATTACACGCCTCCGTTCCTAATCGGTTGTAATGTCCTTCTCAAATTTTATTTTACAATATTTCCATACGTTTACATCTGAATGCCGTTAAGTATTGGTTCATTCGTTCTTCGTGGTAGGTTTCATTAGAGAAACGGAGATCAAGTTTCTTGTTCCGGAATCAGATGTTTTCCGGTATTCGTACTTGTATCATTTCTTAGATTCGTGTCCAGGATAAGACCATAAAAAACGTAATTTCTTTATTTCTGACACAGGAATATTTTGACATACCTAAGAAGGTGGCTAAATAAAATTGCAAAGTTATATTTGATATGAACGTCAACAATTTTCCATTTTTGTCCATGGTTTCGTTATTCAATGTTAGTAACTATTCATCTTTTTATAATAGCAATAAATTTCTTTTAGATGTATAGACTATCAATTTTCATTCCTTTTAGTTCATTCAGATTAGTTTGCTTTTAGTTTGTTATCTATAAATATCTTCAAGTCGAATGTCCCATTAACACTTTCGCGCAAGCAGTGCTATTTGAATTTCTCGGTACTGAACGGCTAGTTTAAGAATGTTTTCTTTATCGAGCAGTTTTGATTTTGAAAATATATATACCATAGAAACAGATTTTAATAAAAATCTTCAAAATACTCATCATTACTCACAACATGACAAAAATCAAATACGTATTTGGTGGTACTCATTGTCTGATGAGAAATTTGACTGCGAGCCATCGATGTTGATGTGTTTCCTTATTGTTTATATGGTAAACATTCTTCCAAACAGTTTCGAAATTATTAATACATCAAAACTACTAATCATCGAGTTTCTCTAACACACAGTTCAGTCATTAAAGAGCCCGCATATATGCTTTCAATAAATAAAGAGTTTGGAGGCAAGAAGTAACGATTACATATCAGTTCCCTGGAACCTCCGGCAAGTTTCATCGAATGCAGTAGCCCCGAAATCAGGCGTTCCATATTGCAGACGTTTACCTTCTTCACGGTGCGTGAAACTTTATATGATTTTACTCTTTAAGGTAGGTACGAGTCGTCAGGCGGAATAAGGGTTCGCTGATGGGCCCCCGAAATCATACGGAGCCGGGCAAGGAACTCTTCGGGGATGATACGGCCGGGACATCAGGTGGTATCGGCAACCGATGTTCAACTGCAACACACTTGACATGTGCGAACTGCAAGTGAACAATTACTGGCATGCGAGGGCACGCGCGCGCGGCTGGCGTAAAAATAAAAACGCGTACCCGAGTGCCCGGCCGACGCGGAATCCACGCGACAAAGCGTGAACACGCCATCACCGGATGCACTTACCCCTTTCGCAGATTAATGCCCACCTTTGCGACTAGTCCGATGACCCCTGCCAGGTTGACAAAAGCCAGGTTAACAGCCCCGGTCAACGAACCCCGCGCGCGCGGATCTCTCTCGCCGCATCGCCGTCGTCCTCCTCCTCGGCGATCGTCGTCGACGTTGTCGACGTCGTCGCTGTTCCGACTTCCGTTTTCGTCCGGGCCCGAGGCCTGGACATTTAGCGGCGTCACTTACATAATGATTCCGTCGCATCGTGTACGTCCATGTCCAGCCAACTGTCACTGGCCGGGCGCGGTCACCTTAACGCGATCATTTTCGTTATTGTCATCGGGTCCGGTGAGTAGGTGTCAGGTGATGGGGCACGAGCGACACCGCAGCGGTCGTTGAACCGTGAGCATGCTTGCTCAAGCTGTACCCGAAACCATGACAGCCGGATCCCAGTCCCACCGAACAATGAGACCGGCGACGCTACTTTTAAAAAGTAAAAGTATCTCGCTGGCTTCGCTCGCTGATGTCGCGAACCCTCGGGATGCTTCTCAAATCTTTCTGAGATGATTGCGAACGAGTAGTGAACCTCGATGTAGAGTATTTCGGAGGAAACACTCTTATCAGAGTGGAGACTTGACACTAGGAGTACCGCTCTACACGCGACTAATGTATATTATTTTATAAAAATTGCAGGATTGGATTTATTTCAATTTTGTATGATTTATATTATAATATGCGCTTTAATAAAGTACGTAAAATATCTTTCAGATTTTTTCTAAAATCTAAAATATCTTTCAGATAATTTGAATTTCAAATTAGATAAATATATATTTCGTTATTTAATATCTTGACTAATGGTGTAACAATGTCTTTGAATTCGTCTATTGATGACTCTACAATCAGTATTTTTGTTATAAATGCATAAAAGACTGCACTCCAGTATTTGATTTTTAAACATTTGAAATTTCAAATCCTTCAAATTAGATGTACATATCGTCTGTATTTAATTTCGGTAAAGTTCTTTGTAAATCATCGACGAAAAGTTCGAGAAGAAAGTAAGCGCTCACAAATCAATCTAAAGAAGTCATATATTTATTTAAAATATCCCATATTTTTCCACAGGTTTAACCACTCCGTATTACATACCAACATCATTTGAATTTAATTTCGGTAATGTTATTTGTAATTTAAAATGCTTGATGATAATAGCAAATGAGTGAGTTGCAGACTTTATGGACTAGCGATAAAATGGCTCAGACGAAATTTAAAACAGTAGGAAAATTAAATAAATATATTGCTTCCAATTTGTTAAATTTATAATCATAATAATGTACGGTAATAATAATTAAAATCGTTGAAGGCAGGACAATTTGATTTTTATTCCTTGCAATCGGGGCCGCCAATTTTCATTTTCCATAAAGACCCACGGTAATGAGAAGTTAACTGATGCTCGTATATGATGAAGCAACGACTGATATTGTTACTTTAATTAGTACGATTAAGCTGGAAATATTCTGCCATTTAAATCGTCTTTTATCGCGATTTTAACTTTGTTGTTCGAAAAGAGTTCCGAGCATCGTTTCGCTTATCAAAAACGCACGTTTGTAGCTATTCCTCGATCCTATTAAGAAGCGAGGACACCCCGAAAACCAACCCTTTCCGATCCACCACCCCCCTAGGAGCTTGCGCGCGATCGTTTAACGATCCGCGGCCATTTTGAGCACATGGCGTCGGCGTCGGCGTCGGCGTCGGCGTCGGCGTCGCTCGTCACGTCACCCCCGGACTGTGCGGCTTATCCGTAAACTGCGAAGAAACCCCTCGTTCTTATCAGCCATAACAGATGGCAGTGTTGGTTCTTATCCGATTTTTCCAGAGACTCTATCAAGAATTCGAAAATGTGAAAAATTCAAGTTTGTCTTTTTCATCTCAGAAATTGGTTAATTTTCTCAATGTAAATATTTATTTAAATACAGCAATTATTTGTAGAAGGGACTGCCTTGTTTAGAGCATCAGAAGCGTTCTCCCTTACACATATTTCAGGCCTAAGTATTTTTAATAACAAACCTCCCGAGGAGTAAAATTGACTGGCGTACATTACATCATAAAATCGAGAAAATTCTGCGGTTTAGACTCTGTACAGTTTTTATTATAGAATTTGCTTGAATAATGTAATTTATTTAATAATTTCCTATGGTGGCAAATTTATAGTTTTTATACTGTAAAACTGAGAAACCGAACATTCGACTTGCGATGTTCCCAAAATGGACTTTTATTTTCATATTAAGTAGAAATCAATTATAAAAATCATGGAATATTGGAAGATATGCTTCAATGAAGATCTATTCAACCCTCATACGCTTATCGAGGAAAAATCCTAACTGTTTTGTTTATGCGGTTGTATTTCAATTTGATGTGCTTGTATAATATTATGAGTAAAATCAAGATACTACAAGTTCGAATAAAATATTCATTTTCGATTGGATGTTCGAATAATTCCTAAAATTATCTAGATAATCATGCAGAAGCGACCGCAAAAGTCTGAAAGCCGTCCCGTCAATTACAGGACATTTGTGCGTCCAAACTGGCGCATTATCGATAATTTCGACGGCAAAGGACAGGGAGCAGCGTTTCCATTGGCAATTATCGACCAGCTTTGACCAACCAGAAAAAGATCGCTAGTCGATCGATCAAGAACGCCGGTAAGGTTGTTAAGACGACCGGGGACCAACACCGGCACAGAAAGTTCGCGCGGAATGCAAAGGGCGCCCACGCCGCGTTATCGATTTAATTGTCGGAGGGCTTAATTGTATGGAATGAAGGGCGGCCTTAAGAAGGGCCGACAGAAAGCAAAGTTCGGCCGACGGGGGGGACTTCCGTGAGAGGAGGTTGTCACGGAAATGACCTACCTCAACGACATTCCCCTTGTCAATGAAGAAACGTTCCCTTGGCCGGGGTCCACGTGAACCAGTTTTCGTTCGCACGCTTTAAACCAGCCTGTTACGCGATTTTCTTAACCCTCCGCCACGGAAATGCAAAACGGTTGGGAAGAGATCCGACTGAAAGTCATGGCAATCTGTCACTGGTACAAAAAGTGCAAAGAATATTTCCACTTAATAAGAAGATTGTATACAAAATACTATCGATCAAGAGTCTATGAATTGTAACGATTCTCATTGGAAATTTAAAAATTTGTATATCAACGATGAACATTTTTGCTATATATAAATAAAATATAAATATATTATGTAATTGACTATTGATTAACCATTGACACGGCATTATTTGTGTCACGCTGGAGTTCTATATGATACAAACATAAATAAATTTATATTAACCTATTGCTGTAGCATTATCTTCATCGTCATCAATTGTAACAATTTCATAAAAGAAAAAGAAACATTATATTTACCGTGTACCTACAATTATTTGTTAATAGAATTTTATTTATAATTAACAGGATGGGAAAGTGTTCATACTTAACAGAACAGATTAATGTTCACACTTATCAGGTTATTGCTAGGAATATAAGTTACTAGAAATCTCTATCACGACACAGATTCGTCAAAGCACGGCAAGAGGTTGAATAGTACAACCCTTTTAACGCTGCGTAAATACTTATATATGTTAATGAACGAAGTTGAACTTCGTGCAAAGCATTATGTAAATAACTGAAGCAATATACATATGAAAATCGTGTTTAAACACAAGGGGTACGCGTTGTCGAAGTGTGTATAATACAACCAACTCACGCAGGATACGATTTAACAAACATATATTCTACAACATAAAGAAACACATTACGTAGGAAATATCCCTGATAAAAAAACAACAGCCGCAAGTTCGATAGTTGAAGACTAAACTACCCTCGTCGATAGATTCTAAAACATTCGACAGGAGTTTCAAGAGTCCCAAGTTTGAAGAACTTTCTCAGGGCCTCAAGACTGAACAAGAACAAGAAGGTGGTGCATCGCGATTGCGAAAGCCAATGGCGTCCCAGGGAAAAAGCGAAGTCGTTCCGGCGGGTAACCGGCGTGTTTCCTTCGATGGGAAATCCGTGAAAAGTCGTGATTGAATTATCCCAGTGCGGTGCCATGACAGGGATGAGGGTAGAGGGGTAGCGGAGGGGAAAGGAAAAGAACGAGAGCTAGGAAGAGTGAGAGAGTGAGAGAGAGAGAGAGGGAATGGGAGAGAGGAAACAGCCGGTTGCCAGGCTGACACCGGGGTGGAAAGGAAAACGAGAGAAAATAAAATACACACCCAGCCATTGGCGCGCGACTTCGTTTCGTACATTTTATTCGAGCCAATTGGATTTATTTATGCGGCCGGCTAGCAAACGGGGGTGGGAGTCCGGGGATGCCGGGTTGGAAGGCGCAGTCGGTAAAGCAGTTTCCTCTCCGACGCCCTTTCCACCTCCCCACCACGCCTTTTCTGTGTCCAAGCTCGCGAGCTTTATTGTATATTTAATTCCACGGTGTTTGTCTCTGTCCTATTGCCGAGGCTTTCCACTGCGGGACCCGGATAGATATTTCAACGGGGTAAAGGGCGTTAATCGGACGCAGACGAAACGGAAACGACCAGAGACGACGCCTTATTGCCGGTCGAATTCCAATGCGGGACCATTTTTAGAGACATGGATAGAACGATATATTTCGACTTCCTTGAAGTAACATTTGGATTAGATTTATTCTTAGATTATTTGATTCTTGGATAATTCAAAAATTAGTTGTTTTTGACGAAGAAAATGGTTGTGAAGAAATGACTGTATTTTGTATTATGACGAGTCTATTCGTCATGAAGAAATTATTAAAAGTTCGACGTTATATCACAATTTTAGTGAATGCTAAAATATTCGTATATTTGTTGATAATTTAAATATTTAGAACAAATGTCAAATTTAAGAAGAAAATAATTAATTGAAATTATCTACTTAACTTTGATTAGTGGGTTGCGTATCTTTATGTAAAATAAAAATTCTCTATTTCGATTGCAACAAGTAGGACTTAAATATATTTTCGTTCTATTTTCTGCCTACTCAATTTTGTCGAATACATAAAACTTTCATAAACTTGGATGTGGTTATCATGAATTTATTAAAATCATGTACATCGCGGTAATAACATCATGATGCATTAGATTGCAAAAATTGTCAAATTGTCTAATATCAAGTCATTTAAGTTTTCAATTACATTCCGAATCTTTATACAAAGCAAAATTGCCTTTCTACGTTGCAACAAACTAAAGTAAAATAAAAATTTGTTTTCTTTCTTAATAGTTTTATTAAGAAAGTAAGTATAATAAGTAGAGAAATAAATATTTGTTACGGTATTTCTAAAGTCATTTAACCTTTTCGCTATTTTGTATTTTACGTGCTCACAATTTTTTACTAAACACATAAGATTCGCAGTCTATTTATAATATTAATTCATTAATGTGTTTCGGTTTGTAGAATCAGTACGTAAAAGATTTAGTCAACCGCGTCTTTCGAAACTGGCACTAAGGTCTTGCTGACGACAAGGAAAAGTCAATGACTATAATTCGACCTAGACGACAGAAAGGGCATGTCGCCCATGGGGAGGGGGTAGTTTACTTCCGGTTCGTCTATTCGCGTCACCATCCGGCACGAGCTGCATTCTCACGCTCATTTGCATACCCGGCTACACATCAATATTCAGAGAGGCCAGAAAACGGGCCCGTTTTGCATACTGGACCCCCCGTTCTCGCGTTATTTCTTCTCGGAGTTGGGATCGCGGTGGGACATCGCGATTTTGATCCTGAGAAAACGAAGTAGGTCGAACCGATTCGAACTTCGACATTGCAGATCGATTTTTATTTAGAAACATCTTCGATAAATTTCAATCGGAATAGACTAATTAATTACGCTGTCTAAATAACAGCGAAACAGCGGATCTTTATGCAACATATAAATTCTCTGCTTAAATAGTTAAATAGAGAATCATGAATAGCTGGAAAATAATCTAACAGTAATGTAACATTTTTCTCTTGCATTTACTATTTTGTGTACTATTTATTTTAATTAGTAGTCTGATAATAATCTCTGGAAATTCTGCTTGAATAATTTCAATTGCGTTAAATATGTCAAAATGGAGAAACACTACGATGAGACACTTTTGTTTAGAAAAAATAAAAATACTAAACGACCTACCTAATTCTAGTTCCTTTTTTATCATTATTGTGAATTCTTTAACAAAGTTTATTTCTCATTTTCCTGTTCCTATCTCCATTCATAAATGCGGTAATAATATTAAAATTGTAACTTGTATAATTACTATAATACCTAATCAAATGCAATAAATCAATCTAGAAATATTACTTCGAAGCATAAAAAAAATAATTGTTTGTCATAGTTATGTATTAACTGGTAGTAACTTCAAATTATGTGTAGTTAGATATATGTATATATATATATATATATGATACAGTTATAGAACAAGCATCATTTTTAAGATAATGGTAACATCCTATTAAATATGTGTCGCATTAGTTCCCTAACACTTCGATTGTTTAAAGTATTGATACTTTCATCGGGCCAATGAAATATCCGGTATATCGCAAACGATGAATAAATCGCTATAAATCAATGATGATAGAGTTATGCATATCAAAATAATGATACGAAAATAAGTACTTTTGTTAGCTACAACAAACAAAAATGTTGTTAACATTCTCGAAAAACCTTGTCACGAAGTGTGACAAACGAAGGACGAGTGAGTAGCAAAACAAAAGAGAGGAAGCGAAATGCTTCGCGACGAGCAATGAGGCGAGTGCAGCGAAATTTTTGCACGTTGCCTGGTCGGAATAGCAAAAATGGTTCCCAAGAAATCAAGGATCCATGCACGTCCGTTGGAATCCTCGTGAAACTAGATCCCAGTCATTGATAATCAAATGGTCATCAAAGAGTACGATGAAATTCCAACCTCGAACGGCACGCTTGCTCCTTATCGGGATTCCAAGGGTTTGTCCCTTCCTTCTGCTTCTCCCTACGTCCATTCCTCTCTTTCTCTCTCTCTCCTCTCTCCTCCCCGCTGCTCCCCACTCTTCTTTCCCCTCTTCGTAGCCGGGCAGAGAATGCAGCATTCTACTAAAATCGCGTTCCCGAAGGAAGGAAGGAAGGAGGGCGGGTTGCGTAATTTAAATAATTCAAGAATGACCCTGACCCCGGTTAGGCCGCAGGCTGACCTGCAACCGGCGATTACAATCACAATGCAATGCCGAGTTCTCAGGGTAAGACAGGTAGCACACCGGTCCGTCCCGCATACATTAGATCGAAGCCATTCGCTATAGAAACATAAGCGATATTTTGGAACGCTCGGGCTGATTTTATGCACTGCGAGAGCCGTGTCTCCTTCGCCACGAGATCATCCAGCCTATATTTCCAGCCAGCTCTGACACACATTCAACCGGACCGACCGATTAGCATAACGACAACCGATAGTGCGCGCCTCCTGACACGCACCTTGCGAATATCCCACGGTTAGGGCAATTTCCACGCTTCCGTCGAGTCGACCTCGGTCAATGATTTATCCGCAGTCGATGGGTACCCATCTTACGCGGAATGCGATTGTCATTCGGATCGCGTTTAGAAAACTGATTAAACCGCTGCCAGGTATCCGGTCGATCAACGGCACTTTCGTATAATTTCGGGACCGTGAATCTGCTTGGAAACGATACCGACGATCCTTAACTCAACGGAGATCCATCTACTTCGATTCATAGGAGTGTGCGAACTTTTGAGAATTTGAATAACCGAATGATTAAATTCTTGACAGCTTGAACGGTTGAATGATTTAGTGCTGAGTAATTTGAATAATTACCTGACTGTTGGATGTTTGGAAATTCAAAGATTTAAACGTTTTAATGTTTCATTAATTCAATACTTGGAAGGTGGATGTTCTGAATTTTCAGCGTTTGAATGCCTCGAAATATGAATATTTGAATACTGGGCTGTTTGAATCTTTATATGTTTGAATTATTCAATGTCTAGATATTTGACAATTTCTTAATCTGTATATTTGTATATTTCATTGTTTGAATATTTGAGAATTCCAGTATTAGAAAACTGGAGCATTGGAATATCTGAAAATATAGGTATTTCAATATTTGAATATGAATTCGATATTGCTAAAGTGTTCGAATATCTGATAACTTGAATATTCTAATATTTGAGAGCTGAATTATTTGAATATTTAAAAATTCAAGTATTCGAATATTTGACAATTTTAGTACTCGAATATCTGAAAGTTCAACCATCTAAAAATTGAAAGTTCAAGTGCTTGAATATTTGAAACTACTTAAACATTATAAATTATGAAAATTAAAGAATTGAAAATGTAACAGACTATGAATATTACAATAAAACTATACGAGCGTGGTAAAGGGCATAGCGGATTAAGATGGTCAAAACTGCCCTTAGCGATTTTTCAATGAGTCATAGACCGTTCGATAGCTGACCAATAAAAACTCATCCATGCAAAATTTTAACCCTGTAACTTGTCCGTGAGGGTAGTTACAGGGTAAATTAGATTTCGCGGTTTTCCGGCATTTTTCCACCTTTAGCGGCTTTCGAAAATTTTGAAAAAAATGTGGCTTATTTCGGACATCGAGCCGCATATTATAGAAGTTTTTCATTTTTTATAATCACAGTTTGCAACCTAAAAATCTGAAAAACTTCTATAATATGCGGCTCGATGTCCGAAATAAGCCACATTTTTTTCAAAATTTTAGAAAGCCGCTAAAGGTGGAAAAATGCCGGAAAACCGCGAAATCTAATTTACCCTGTAACTACCCTCACGGACAAGTTACAGGGTTAAAATTTTGCACGGATGAGTTTTTATTGGTCAGCTATCGAACGGTCTATGACTCATTGAAAAATCGCTAAGGGCAGTTTTGACCATCTTAATCCGCTATGCCCTTTGATCCACCTTTTCGTTCATTGTCTTCTACTTTCGGTAATTTTCTATTTCAGCGAAAGAACAATGGAGGGATCGGGAGGAATGAGAAACAGACATTCCGTTTTGCATGATCGATAACAATCGAACGGCGGGCAGAATCGCAACGGTAATTTGCATCTTCGATGCTGGAAACCAAACACTTGAAGGATCGGAAGCTGGCATGCAGATGAGCTGACATAGCCGCCCTCGAAAGCGGATGTTGGCAGTCTGCAGCTACCGTAGACAATGGACCAGTGCCATTATGTCCGTCGAATCCTAAAACCCCATAGAGTCGTTCTTCTCTGTCTATTATCCGGCTGGTGGCAGGCCACATTGTGTATCCGGTCTGCCACGGGACCCCGGCCATTGTCGGCCCACCTAATTATTCGCAAATCTTCCGCTCCTTGTCAGTACACACCCCTCCGACTCCCACTCCCTCTTCGTTACACTCAACATCGCGAATTTCCGTCTTTGGTAACCGGGCCTCGCTGTTTCCGTTTAATTCACCGCTAGTTCGAAACTGACTGGCTTAGAATCTTTTGTTTCGCGAAACTTTTATCCTTTCTTACCGTACCGATCGCTGCACCTAACTTTGCTATCCATTATACCTTAACTGAACCACCAATCGCCAAACATTTTTCGAAACGGGCGCATTTTATTTAACGAAACAATCACTGGATTCCTAATTTTTGGTACCTGACTGCGGATTTGGCGCACTTATGACAAAAAGGTGAAAACGGTGAAATCGTTAAAAGAATATTGAAACGGTATTTTCTATTGAAGAAAGAAAATTACTTTTTTTCTCCTTTTTAAAATGTACATGGAGTGAATTTGTTATAATATTTATTGGTTTTTAACCAGTCTAATTTTGATAGAACGTTTTATAAAATGCGGTAAAAGATTGAACAGTTTTCGTGGTGAAATGCTAAGGAAAATACTATCGATTTTTGTTCCCAATACAATTTGTTAAATTTTACGAACATGCAGGAGTCATAAATGCATATAAATCCGCAGTCTACTTATATACTTCTAACAATTTTTAATACACAAATCCTAAGGATAAAATCCAAAGTTTATTCTACTCCAGAGTTATGCAGAGTTATAACTGAATTATTGAAGAAATTTTAATAATAAAGTAATTCAATTACACTATAATTCAATCACATTGTATAATAATTCATAATTTAGATTTACGTTCAATTAAATTATAATATATAGCTTCCATTTCTCCAAAATTTTGGGTTGTAATTTGAAGAACTGTTTTTCAATTAGATTTTATTTGAATTACACTTGTAATTATAATAATTATCAATTGAATTAACTGAAAGGATTGCATTAAGTATCTTAATTACAACGTAGTTAACCTACTATGTAATTAGAATACAGTGTAATTAATTTGCGTAGTTAAATTAAAATGTAATTCAATTAGCACAGCTCTGGTCTACTCAATAAATAATTAGTACTCACATCAGGATCTGTTGACTCTGGTCGATTGAAAGCATACAAGGGTGCCAATTTATCGTAAAGGTTGACTTGATCGTGCAGACTTTTGAACGGATTCTTGGTGCTGAAGAAGTCCAAGTCGATGTCCAATATGTACGGGGTGTCCCGTTCAGGAAGATACTGGCGCAGCATAGCACTGACCATGCCGAAATCATCTTTCTGAAATATAAAAATTTCCTTGTTCAGTGAGTTTACTTAAACCAAAAGCAATTTTGATCCTCTTAGTGCCGATCAAACGAGTCGTGTGAAAGAAATGGATATAAATAGATGTGATAACAATTTTGTAAAACATGACAATTTAAAAAATTTAAAAAGGTAGGAAAGAATAAGAATTAAAACTGTTATTGATCAAAAATATTAAGAAAATAACATTTTCTCAAGTGTAGCCAAGAACGTTGTTCAGCAACAAAGGGGTAAAGGAACGTTTCAAGGAAAAGGTATTTAGTTTAGCAAAGTGCATACAATTGAAATAAAAATGTATTACTTATTACCGTTAAAATTTCACTGATACAATTTTTGATTTCGCTGTAATAATTAGACTATAAGAAAAAGAAATAAAATAAGAATTAAATTCTTCTGATCTTCTTGCCATTTTATATTTCAACTGTTCATTGTTTTCGTACGTGCATAGAATTCACAGTATAGCATTAACTTGTATTAATTGTTATGATAAAATAAAAGCTGAATATTTGGAGTGTTCTCAGTGTTTTGAGTGATTTTGTCTGTTTCAACATTCTTTGTATTTTTCCAGTTTGGGAAACGTCTCTTATTAGTATTAAATTTATATAATAAATAATACAATAAATAATAAATAATCCAATAAATAATATATATCATATTAATTACAATATAATATAATAAATATATATTAATATATAAATATGTAACAATATAAGAATCATCATCTTGAACAGTGATCAATTTTAGAATCATCGCACCACATTTGCAAAAGAAAAAATATTATCTGGTTCTTCATACATCAGTAATATTGTATTAACTAGAAAGAAATTCCGGCTTTGAAATAAAAATTACAACGCTCTCTATATGTGATAACTGAAAATACTTTCTTGCCAACCCAATAGATGCCAAAAATTTTCAAGAAATACGATGTACAGTTTCTGGAAATGAAATTCCCAAGAATCGTCTCATATTCAGCGCGTCGCGCGTCGCGCGATCTGCCCCCTTCGAATACAATTTCTGGATAAAACGGAGCGAGCAACGAAATATCGCGTCGATCTTGTATTTTGCGACTGAACGAGCGCGACTTATAAACGCGTCGTTTCTTCATAGAAAGAGGCCCGATCGGCTGCTCTCGCACGTCCTGGATATTATTCGGAACGAGGCGGGCGCGTCCCCGGCCGCCATAACACAGAAATGTCGGACGAGGAGGGGTGCAAAACCGAGGGGTGGAGGCTTTTTGTGACGCGCAAAAAACAATGACTGCACTCGAATTAATCCTGTTAGAATTGATACTCGTCCCGGTGTGGCGGGATCACGATTTGCATGCGTTCATAACAATGAAATGCAACGGCGTTCGCAGCGGCGCGGCGGCGCGCCGGTAGGGTTGCGGTGGTGATCGAGGGGGTGGAGGGACGCAAAGCCAACGATCACTATGGTCAACGGCTTTCAAACGTTTAATACGGTCTTCGATGGCACCGGACGTTCTGCTTTTTCAAGCATTTGCTCGACCCTACGACGGCGAAAAATTCACCTAGAAATGCATACTTTATTCTTCAAAGACGTATTTTCACGGAGCGTAATTTAATATATCAGCTTTCAGCCATTTTCCGTTAAACTATGCATCGTTTTATTTTTGCTATGTTTGCGATGGCCTTTCTGCAAATGAAAAATTAATGGTTGTTGAGTGGAATTTAGTTATTTTAACTATCGATTTTTAACCCGTTAAAATATTCAGCGGGTGTATATTTCATTTATGGAATATTTGCGAGAATGCTGGTTTCGGGGATCGATTCGTGTCGAGTGGAATCTAAATTAATACAGTTATGGTTGTTCGACTTTTAAACAATGGATAGAGCACAGTTTATTCCGAGCGCATTTATGGAAATATTTCAACGGATTGAAAATTGATGCACGAGGGAGCATTTATGCAGTAGAATCGAATCTAATTTAATTATTCCGTGACACCACTTTTACAGATTAAAAGTTTATATAATGTAATACAATTTTCACTGTTTCTACCATTTAATACGAGATCAGATCTACTAAATCAGTCAGAATGATCGACTACTAATGTTGTTCATTTATAGTGCCTGATGTTACGAATATATTTCTAGGAGAAAGTTTCATACTTCTTTATTGAAGTATATATTATAATATATGTATCATAGAAAGTTCAAATAAATCCAGCCTTGGCATTGTTATAAAACAATATATATATATCAGTACCGTTTCGGGTTCGTTAGTTCTAGTGTCAAAGATCTGTTGGAGTCTTTTACTTTTTTCCGCGACACCGCTTCAACGTATCAAGTATGAATTGTTGCGGGTCGGATGAAGCGTCGTCAATTTTTGTTAGAAAACAAAAAGCCTCGAGCGAGCACTTGGCAGAATCGATGCGGACAAAGTTTACGAAGCTGGCAGACCCGCTTATTAAGCAAGTTAAAGTTGCCGTTCATTAAACGGGCAAACTTTTCGAATTGATTGCCGACGGTGGGGAAGTTTCTGCGACATCCAGTAATTTTCTTTGACCGAAAACAACTGGCCGGAGCCTGTTTTTGTGAAACGCGTCCGAGAAGTGTCACGCGACCGCATTAGCCGGGCATTAGAAGGGAGCACTTGAATGGCCGCTCCTCCTGAACATATTCATTTGCATTCTCCAAACATCGGCTTTTTCGTAGCCCTCGGTTTCCTTTTCAATGCGACAAGGGGAGAAAGAGAGAACGGAAGCGTGAAGGGAACGAAAAGCGTGGTGGGACAGAGACGTAAAGAGGTGGGGAGAGAAAGAGAAAGAGAGAGAGAGGGAGAGAGAGAGAGAGAGAGAGAGGCAAGGGCCGATGGTGCAAGCGAAACCAATCGAAAGAGGTGCGCGCGTTCGTATACTTTTTTTCTCTCGTTGCCCCCGTGACAATGCACTGTTCTTTTACGCTGAACTACCAAAGCTCTTTCTGACTGGAACCCGTTTCCCGTTTATGCGAACTAAACCGGGCAGTAGGGTGATTCTGACTGGAATCGAGGAAGGACAAAAGGCTCTTACGGAATCCCCGTTGTGCTTAAACCAACAGCTCCGCATGTACGCCAGACGTTGCCATCACGTGTCCGCAAAGAACCAATCTTCCAGCGTTCCTTGGATATCGGTTTCCATTATTTCTTCATCCACTAGCAACGCTTCATTATTCTTTCGAATTCGCGGCCGCGTCTCCACCCCGTTCCGCGGTCTAGATGCCCGTCATCTGTGATGCTTCACGGTTTTTGTGATGCTTTTAGCGAATTAGGTACACGTATGCGCCGAGTTGGTGAACGAGGGGAAACGAGGGGAAACGAGGGGAAACGGGGGGAAACGAGGCTCGCGATTCCATTAAATTGCGGCCAGAGATGTTCTCGAAGATCAACTTGGGTTTTTGGTTCGTTTGTATCCGTTTAATGACGTAATCAGATCGTCGCGCTGTAGCAGTTCTGATTTTTCTTAGAAAATAAATATTTTTTAGAAATCAAGAAATCAATTTAGAACAGCTAAGGATGTGCATAAAATAGAAATGTTAAAATATTTGTCTATTTACTTCATGTTTCTTTATAATATTAACTATTAACCCTTTGAACTTCGTTGTCCCCTCTCAGGGGATATCGTAATTCGAGTATATTACTAAACATTAAAGTTTATTAGCGATTTGCAACTATTTCACGATGTCTACAAATTCATATAAATCAAATATTATTATAATAATATTATATAAACATATACATACATACATTATGTAACGTATACTATATAATAATGTTACGGCGGTTGATCTTATGGAGTCGTCGTAATGAAGGATTACTTCACAGTGAACAACCCCTAAGGAAATAGAAGAAATTCGGGGTTGTCACGGAATCGTTGAATCGACAGTCAGTCGAGAAACGAATCCGAGAACCGTCTGTCGAGCTAGACAACTTAATCGAACGATTGTATTATTATTTTCCATTAAAGTTTAAAGCTGTTAAAGTTATACTATTTAATAAAGATTATATGGGAAGCCGCGACGGACGCCAAGACCGCGCAACAATAATATAAATGTTCATAAGCGCTGGTAGGTAACATCCATGATGGCGTGGAGTGCAAAGGGTTAATACCTATAATAATATAATTGTGATGTTATAGAACGCGGTAGATTAATAAATTACACGAAATTTGGTAGTCATACGTAACAGTTGAATATAACAAATATGAACGACTTTAATCAATTTATGTACTACGCACACTGATCCAAGATATGCACTTTTATTCTGTAACACAACAGTTGTCAATGTCAATTATCCCATACTTAATTTTTATTTTACAGTTATTATAGTAATTAATAACGCATCTAAAAATACATCTATCTATCCGACCAAATTCGATTTCTTAATTCCTAGGAAAATCAAAATAACCATATTTTAATCTAATACCATGACTAGTATTAGGGTGAGTCATTCGTGTATGTTTCCACACAACGCGCTCACTGCCGCGTGATTCATGCACCAGCCATTGAAATCGTTTGTCTACATTAAAAGGCACATGTTTCTATTGATCTTAAACATATTCTTTTAAATAATCATTTCAGAAGACGTTAGTAAATTATGTTATTAGTGAGACTGATTTTGTTTCTTTGCTTGTTTAAAAAAGAAAATCAAAGGCTAAAATTCCCAAGGCTAGTTCCTGCCGATGGACAAACCCCATCTGCTTACTCGAAGTCGTTCAGGTACTTGATGGGGCGCATTCATTGACATATCTTTGGAAAGTTAAGAATCTTTAAGTATGGTAGGCGACTTAAGATCGTACCGCTTCCTTAAATAATAAGAATCTCTTTGAGGGATCTGATCACAAAGTGAGAAAAGCAGGGATGCCTTTTGGTAAGAGGACTGTGATTGAACGCTCAGGACGTACTCCAGAACCATCAAGGTTCTCAAATAATTAACTCAAACTTACTCAAAAGTTAACTCAAACAATTCCTAACATATTACTGTAGAATTTGTTTAAAGATCCTTAGCTGTGAATCATAGACTTTTGACACACACTGTGTTGACCATACTATAGGTTAAATCTTATAAAATAAGTACGTAACAGATGGAAACTGCAATCCTTCTTAATTAAATTGTTAATTGAAAAATGATTAGCAAATCTGTCGATTTAATATTGTAAAATTCGTTTCCAAGCTTGGCTTTTCGAAACGTTATATTGTCCAATATTTAAAATCTTCTTTCGTCTGGACATAATTGGTTTTGAAAAACTAACCTCAAAATAAGAAGAGATCTATTGAATTATATTCTAATGTAATATTGTATAAAAATGAATTAAGAATACAACAGATATGGCTTTCATCTTTCGAACTCGATATAGAAATATGTTCTAAAAAAATTCACTTTCTGTAAATTATTTTATAAAATTCGTATCTACAGTCTGCTTGTAATTATTTCAACGCATAGCTTGCATACATTTTGCACACGAGTTTTAAAAGTGATCCACGTATACTGCATTATAAAAATTATAAGACGAAATATATTTACATCTTTTGCCACTTTTATTATGACCAGACTGCAGCTCTAATGCATTTATAACAAGAATTTATAACATGCATTTATAACAGATGACATACAAAAATAATAGGAACATTTAACGAATACAAAGTTTGTTATTACAAAAATAATTATAAAAAGAAGTACATTTCTATTTACCTCTTGTTTCTTATAATTGATGCAGAAATTTTCTGTATAATGTATTTCACTATAATTCTTATATTATTTACTATAAACGTCGTCCTTCTTCCTGTAAAAGCCAAACTGGGTCTCATGTTATAATTGTAAAAAAAATGGGACGTAAAATAAAAAGTTTCGCCCGACAGAGAATACTCTTGATGTTGGCTGTTTCTGCGTTTCAGCGGCGAGTCGCTCGTAGTTGCAGCGAGGGTTGACGGGTATTTGAAATTAGGAATTGGGTGGATTCGCGGCCTCGTGCGCCGTTTGTGAAAGCGTAACGGGGCCACCGTGGCTCGGCGACATCGCGCCACTTCGGGTCAAGACAATGCGTCGATTTGCATGCGGCACTGGTTGGCTTAATTGCGCCCGCGACGGTGGTGTGATGGACGACCGTCTGTTCGGTTAATGCGCATGGAAATGCCTTCGATCTGGCCTGCCACGTGCTTCAACTGCAACTCGTTCGCTCGCATGCTCGTTTGCGAGTCATTCCCGCGCCGCCGCCGCCACCGCCGCCGCCGAAAATATCTGCCGAAATCGAACCGGCACGGATTATCGCGTTATTGCACTTACCATCGCATCGGGTGCAACGCCCTGCCTTGGATTCCTCCCGCGAACGATGTAAAATTAGCTGCGCCACTGTCCGCGCGTATCTTTCTTTCGTGAAAACCGTATCGAATTTTCTTACGCGTCGGATAATGTTTCGGTACATCTAGCGCTTCGGTATCTGCCTCTAGACCCTTGCATAGTGAACCAAAGTTATCAGTTGTTTGACAACCGGGATACCTGGGTACTCGATCTACCTTATTTCTTCATTTTGTTTATATAACTTTTCAAATTTTACAATTGTTTCGAAGTTCATAATTTTCCCCTTCGATAGTAGCAGACATGTTGTTTTAAACAAATCAAGAGAAAAATATACCCGAAGTATAATTTAATGATTTCAATCTTTAGACTCGAGCATCAATCGTCAAATCCGATTTTTCAATTCTAGTGTTATGAGACATCTTTCGTTGGAGCCATTGAACTTTTACTAACTATTTAAAATAACCCATTTCAAACCATCAATGGTGAACCACTTTGCAACGGCTCTAACATTCAGCTTATACTTTCTATTAGATTGTCCATCGTACAATAATATCAGAAGAGAAAAAGTAGAATAATGTGCACCTACAAACATACAGCAAAAGTTATGTCCTATATAGAAAAAATCAAATTACTTTGCTGCTAACTTATACTGGGTAGTCTATACAATTCCTTCAGGTCACGAATCCGTTATTAATGCATTTACGAAATAAGATGCAAAAGAAGGAAAATAAATGGCTCGAAGAGCACTACATCAGTTGGTGCTTTTGCAAAACTAATAATTTTTTTGCCTTGATATCTTAATAATTTTTTTACTTGAGGATTGCCTCTATATAACAAAAAATATGCATTTAAGGAAATAATGGAATTGTTAATTTTATATGTACTGTTTTACTTAAAAATATCTAAAGGTTTACAGATGCTTTTATTTTCCTCCTTTGACATTTCATGGTAAATATATTAATAATGGATATACGACTTACGACAATTACGTGGACCACCCTGTATAGTGACTTAAAGAACCTAGGTTAAAACAACGATAAAGCCGGAGTGGTCTACGTTGATAATGTAATGTAGAAAATATTGTATGCATTACGCACACCTGTAACTTTAAAGATAATAATCCCACATGTGGTCGTTAATTGCTATTAATTAAATGAAACAATAAATAAATAAATAAACAAGAAAGATATATTACGTTTTTTCTATTTTATATGAGCAATGTTTCCTTTATTTTCCTTTAAAAGAGAATGATAGACCAAAATTGGAAATTGTATCAAAATTCATAGTGATTATTAAATCACGAGTCTGCGTAAAATAAAAATGTTCTACGTTGATATATAAGTTACATTAAAATATCTCCATTGTTTTAGTAATTGTAGTAAGCTGAAAATAATGTAAAAATATTGTTTCATCATAAATTATAAATGCATTATAAATGCATAAAATCCGATCCAATTAAATAATTTACTCATCGCAAACGAAAACTCGTTTTAGAGAATCAAGATTATTTAATAATTAAGTATAATGATTTAATTAACAGAATCAGTTATTAAATGAAAACCTGTTTGAAATTATATGAGAATAATTGTTTTGGTATCGTCATGGAGATTCGTCCGCAAATGATTGTTAAATCGTAATAATTAGAACGGCGGAGGTGTTTGAAAGTTGCTAAAAATTATGCGAATGACGCAACATTGTCTTGTTGCCAGGAAAGTCCGCTGACTATGCT
Source organism: Augochlora pura (assembly GCF_028453695.1). Taxonomy (NCBI): domain Eukaryota; kingdom Metazoa; phylum Arthropoda; class Insecta; order Hymenoptera; family Halictidae; genus Augochlora; species Augochlora pura. Next base: position 22,439,183 of record NC_135781.1, read on the forward strand.
ATCGATTCGAAAGCAACACGACGAAATTGCTCGCGAACGCCTCCGCTCACGGAAAATCCTGTCGCAACCGGGCTGTTGCCGCCATCGCGGTTAACAATAAGCGAAAAACCGGTGTTTCTTTGTTTCCGACATAGTCCGCGATGATGCATCGCGGTCAGAATTGCTTCACCCGGCTGTGAGTCATTAGAATCGAATACTATGCGTTTGTAGAACACGGTTCGCGACTCGCGATGCTCGTCACGCGTGCGTGCCCGCGAGATAGCAGCGCCTCGATGCAAATTAAAAATCGCATGACAAAGATAGGGGATTACGGGTGTTGCGCAATCGCGCACTTAATGATTTCAACGTATACGCCAGAAACACATGACTACCCGTCCGTTCCATCGATTTGTTAAATATCGCGTCGCTATTTTTTTTTTTTACATTGTCCGACGAATTTCATAATCCCGGGAAAGGTTCATTTAACAATTCGTTCATTAACTTTTGACATTTCAACTGCCGGAATTAACCCTTTACGCTCGAAGTCAATTTAACTATAAATCGAGAATAGATTACTTGGTAGACAGTATTTTATACATTCTGTTATGTTTTTATGTGTAAATAAATTTGGCAATGTGAAAATGATCTTGGATTCCGATCCACACACTGTAAATTGTAGACTTTCTGTTTGTAATGATTTGAAGAATTTGTAAATGGCGTAAGAATATGCTTTGCTACGATAATAAATTGATACAAATTTGATCAAATTAAGAAGTGAAACTTAATGAAATTAAAACTGAAGATCAAGATGTGTGATATTGTTCGTTTTTAAAATTTTCTTATATTTTACAGATAAATAATATTTGCAACATATAATATATCAACACAATAATTAATTAATTGATTTCGATACATTGCGTAAACATTAAAAGATATTATTATATAATTCATAGTCCACTATAATTACCTAATGCTTGTATATATATATGTATATATATAACTGCCCTACTCAGAATATTTCTAATTAATTTACTATCGCCAATTCCATAAGAATCGACACTAAATAAATACATTGAATTGTTTTACACTTTTAAAGTTCACCATGGCGGCCGGTTTGAATCACGCAGTGACATAAAAAATTGCATAAAATCGGATTTAGATATGCTGGTAGATAGCAACAAAGCAGAAATAAACACAGCGCAATTAGATGTTCCATTTGCCATTATGTGAGATTGACAATAAGATTCAGGGAGCACAAAGTTGCAGCTTCGACTTCGGACGTTGAGGATTTAATTTAGTGGCTGGCGCTGTTTGATTAGGAACAGATGTCGGTAGCAAAGATGGAAAGCGTTCTAGATCGGCGAGTGGTGATTCGGTTCAAAGGTCACTCGTGCGGCTTAAATCACAGTGATGTCGGCGCAAGAAGCACGCTGAACATCTGCATGGTGGAATTCAACGATTGCGCGAAAGCTGTTATCATTTCTAAACTGGGACAAGGAGCAGAAGAAAAATTGATCGCATCGTTTCAAGGAAGTGATTAGTGCTGCGCAAGAGACAAACGAGGCGCGGACTGGTCATCAGAGTGACACAGTCGTCTTCGAGCGAAATGATTACGTCCACCGGATTGCTGAAAAGAAATCGAATTACTGGAATATGTTGAACGAAGTGGAAAGTTTCCTTACACGGAAGGGTAAAAGTTTGTAGCATATCAAAATTTTATCCTAACACTAAATAATTTATGCTATTCCTAAATATTGTTGAAAGTCTGATTATTACGCTAGTATGAAATAAATAATAGATTGTAAATGTTTATGCGACTGAAAAGCTTTCATAAAATTACATAAAATTCACAGTGTAATTTTATGCCACGTGGATTATATAATTATTTGGCCAGAAATATTATTATTTATTTAGAAATATTTTAATAAATATTTTTTAGAATTTTACAAATTCTTACGTTAAATGCTCAATTTATGTATGTGTAAATCAATTTGAAAACGTGTCCCCTGGACATTGTCACGTTTCCTTCTACTACAATAACTGTAGTAATAAAAATGATTTCACGAGAAATTTGATGGCACACTTTATTATTTAAGCATATATTATAATTGGATTGCAGATCTGTATGCGAGATAAAAATGGTAGATATATGTTAATTGTAAGAGACAGGAGCCCGGCAGAAGTTTCATTCATTCTTTGATCATTTTTAAAAGTTGCAAACTGTATATTGATGCTTTTAAATTGTTTTAATCCTTCTACTTCTTTTAATAACATTCTCGCAATTTTGGTATATATGCATAAAATTCACGTTCCAATTATAATAGAAGTTGTACGATGGTGGAATGAGTACAATCTTGTTATAAAACAATGTATACAAGCGAGAAGAAAATTATATGGATGGATTAGAATCATAGTGGTGTCAATCATATATTCGAACACTTTAATTTGTGTCTTTCCATAAATGTCCAAATGTTGAAATTCAAGTGAAATAGAGAACATGGTTACTATAAATATCTTAGTTAACACTATGGCTGGAGGTACACGAGTGTCAAATCGACGGATGATAATCATCTCTCCTTGTTTTGCTAATAAAAAATAAAAAAGATTTTATACTTGTTTTTAACTATAAATACAAGCAAACATAATCAACGACCGTATTTATCCAACGCTCAGGTGACTCAGTCTTATGTAGCCTTAACAAAAAAATTGATCAGTATACAACATTACACTAGCGATAAAAAAAATGTGACTTAAATCGCTATGATCCTAATTACGGAATAACGAGCCTGAAAGGCAGTTTACTAAACGAAATGCATACAATAATTTCTGCAAAAATTGAGTGAAATGAAAAAAAAATATTTAAACCATATTTCCCAACTTTTATATCTGCAAATTCAAGCAATTTTAGGTCTCGGATTACAAAAATCACATTGATTGAATATTCCAAAAATTCGAGTCTTTTTTATTATTCCACCGAATCGCTATTATTACCAAATATATAGCACCACTGTTATCTAAAAATAATTGAACGCGTATACTCGAATTTGGAAAAAGTTATTTCGTTGTGTCCGCATACAATTGTGTACGCCTTGTAATTAGTCGCGTCTATAGCTCGGCAATTACGCGTGAAGCCACTAGAAAATGCAAATAAAACGGTTTGCTCGTTGATTAAACAGCCTAGTGTGATTGTAAAAGGCGCCTAAGGTCGCGGGCAAACAATTTCAAGCCCGAGCCAACCCGTTCAGCTCGGGTCCGGGGGATGGAGTGGTTTTGTTCCTCAAACTCGTTAACAGATTCGGTGCTGGCGACCCCGTGCTCCGACACCCTTTTTAATATTTCTCGTCTTTTTTGGCGCACGGTCGACCGGCATTCCACTTTTGCAATCAACGGGGTACGCGTGCGAGACTCCAGGGACGTCCTGCTGCATTCGGCGACCTATCGCGTGGCAGATGCGACGCCGATCGTGACGCATTGTTCTCGTACAAGGCGAATTAGTTCTACGAACGCCGCGCCACGCCGCGCCGGGGTAAAATTCACAGTGTGTTAATTAAAACAATACCATCGGTCGCGGCGAGAATTCAAATTTCGCGCGCACATGTCACACCTCGGCGTTCTTTTTTTTTTTTGTTGTCCTTGCAGCGGACAATACAGTCCGCGTCGAAGTTCACCGTGCTTGGCCTTCGACGTGCACACGGCTGCATCCATTATCAATGTATTTTCTCTGCATTCTGATAATTGTCGCGTATAAATTTCACATTCGACATAATTGATAGCATGAGGAAACTGCTTATTGTGTCACCAATGCATTCCGCGTCTCAGATCGTTGCGTTGTTCGTACAATGGGCTGCACTTGGGTGCATCTATTGTGGATGCATTTTTTAGGATTCTAGCATTCGATATGCCAAAAACCGAAATTTATATCGAGGAAAGCTATTCAATGTATTGTTAACGATGTATAGTATTTCAAAATTTATTATGTCTTTTGTTGAACCTGTTGTACTTGGGTGCAATATCTATTTTCGATGTATTTATTTTGCATTATAATCTTGGATATAAAATGGGTACTAAATGCATTTTTAGAATAAAATTCTGAGTCAAAATTGAGTTGCACATTGGTGCTATTTTCCATTCTAATGATGGATGTACAAATTTTAAATATACATATAGTTAATAATAATAAGAATCTATTCATTTTATTGTTAACTTCTATGTCAAAATTCACGTGTTGCACTTGGTTGCATCTATCGATGCATTATCTTTGCATTCCAACAAATCACAAGATACTGAAGAATCACAACAATTGCTAAAATAAAGAATTCATTCACATTGCATGCACTTAGTTGCACCTATAATGCATGTATTATAATTGCATGCATTATAATTGTATATATTATAATTGCATGCATTATAATTGTATATATTATAATTGCATGCATTATAATTGTATATATTATAATTGTATGCATTATAATTACATGTATCATAATTGTATGCATTATAATTACATGTATCATAATTGTATGCATTATAATTGCATGTATTACAATTGTATGTATTATAATTGCATGTATTACAATTGCATCCTTTATAATTGCATCCTTTATAATTGCATGCATAATAATTGCATCCTTTATAATTGAAAATAGTAATAATTCGAAGTAATATATCTATCAGATATAAATAGCAGACTTTTGAACATAAAATTCCGTTAGAACAATAAGAAATTTAAATTAACAATTTGTTGCAGGGGATTACGGGTGAATGCGTTCGGTCATCGGCAATAAATGGCCGTGACGATCCAGCACGTTCTCTAGTTGGGCCTTAGAAGACGAAGCCGCTGTTCAGTATGCAAGTTCGGTGTGGGCGCATCCGGTAGTCGCCGCAACCACAGAAACTCACGTTGCATTATATATCCGGCTGTCGATACGAGCGTCATCCCGATGATAAGAATAGAATAATAGAATTTTCTATGAGCCTGCGGCGTTGCGGTCGCAGCGGTCTATGGCTCGGCAGACGGGGAGAGACGGCGCGGCGGGAAGGTGGTGACGTGCTGCAAAACGAAGAAAATGCACGGGGACCTTTTCCGGTCCGATGATCGACGACGATCCACGCCGTGTCTTCTCTCCGTTTCGCGTATATCTATCTCCTGGATCTTTCCTCATCGGACGTCATCGTTTTTTTTTTCGTCTATAGGCCTCTGAAATTCTGATGAAACACCGTTGCATCGATTTCGTTTCATTTTTCTTGCGAAATCTCACCGCCATTCGTCGAATAGAACGTTTCTGCGAACTGCAACTGCGATGCGCAATCAATGAACGTTTAAGCCACATGTTCGTTGAAATGATTACTCATAAATTGCTATTTAATACCCTGAATAATATTATCGTAGAATATAATTGTCTTAATAATAAATTCATAAATTTCACAGTATTTTCTCAACGTGCAATTGTTATGAAAAATATGTCGAAATCGTTAATGAATAAATAATAATCTTCCAATGAATGAATGTTCCCTTAAAATATAAACATTTCAAGTAGCAATAAGTATTAGAACTATACATGGTTAATGTTATATTATCGCAATAACTGAACTATGTATATTTGGGAGAGGAGTTGGATAATTCTTTTTTAAATAATAATTTCGAAAGAACTTGTTATCTTCTACTAATCTAAATTATAGATCAGGTAATACAGTTTTTAAGCAATTTTTAAAGAAATTCTTAGGTGTCAATTTCCGACTTTAAAAGAATTATTAGAGAAGTGTCAGTGAATAGTAAATTAACACAACTATCAATTAAACAAATGAAGTGTGAAACAGTTAATAAAACTGCGGCAATATGGAGAGGGTATGATAAAAGTTACTTTTTAACAAGAGAAATGTTTAATCATTGAGAAACTGTGACAGGATACCAGACTGATCTTTGGACAGATCTCCAGTCAGTTTTTCTTAACCCCTTGCAATATAATAACTAGTCAGACTCGTGAGGAACGTTTCGTGTATAATTCGATAAATACGGCTGTCAATCATTTCTATTAAATCGAAACAAAAATTAAATCCCCTGTCATCGAAATCTGAAAGTGAAAGTGAATAAGGACAATCGTGACACAAGAATCATCTCATGGAATCAAGGAAATAATTAAAAACGAAACAGTCGTAATCAACGTAGCTCTGAAAGACGTAATAGTACAAGGGGTTAAATAGATAATAACACCGAAATTATATTCACTGTCACCGGAAGGGGAAGATAGCCGAAACTCTTGGTAGCACGGTCTAACTAGTAATTAACAAGGAATCAATAAAAGGCGATTTTGAAAGGACGGCTGGCTTCTCCTCGTGGCACTGGTCTTAGCAATCGCGCCACTGGTAATTGCCGGTCGATTACCGTCGCGCTGACGTATTTACTCGCATGCGAGAAGACTTGGCCTTTGTTTACTCGGTACCGACGGCACCGGCCACCGCCTAATTACATAGAACGTTCACGAGGGAAATTGTCGACAGCCAATACTTGCTTTCCATGGGAGACCGAATTCAATCTTTTCACCTGCGCGTTCAAAGCGGGCTCAAAATCGAATTTAAATCGTTCGTCGACCGAAATTTCGTAACTCTTATAAGACAAATTAACATGATATTGTCTCATTTCAAACTCTGGTTAGTTTATTATTTCGTTTACCACTTGGGGGATGACTTTTTTAGGTTTTTACGCTGTATGACTTTTGAAACGATATGAATATACTCAATTTTTAGAGATAAATTAATTGGAAACTTTATTATTTGAAAATTAATTTACTTTGTCGATATATTAATGTGCATATATTGAAATAGTTAAATCTATGATATATTTCTCGTTTTGCAATATTTTGATTGAAAGCTTGGTTGCTTTAGAGTAAAGTTATTTTATCCTCTATTTTATCCTTCGTATTAAGTATATCGTAGATTCGAGAATATTTTAAGTAAATAGAAATTTATATAAATTTCTTTTTTAGAAACAAGATAACTATAAATTCAATTGTTCACGATTAAAGTTAAATTCATTTCTTGAAGAATTTTAACTTGCTAGTTTAAGAAATACTTTGCTTGACTAAAAGTCGACGTAAATTCCTCTTCTATAGACAAATCCATTGTAAATGCGATTATGTAATACTAGAAATATATTACCGAATAAAATCGAATACAAATTCCGTTTCTAGCTTAGTACAACAGAACTGTGTTTTAAAATGTAAACTTTCTAGCTTTGGTTCCATGAGTGAAATAACTTCAATATTCCCAGCATATTTGGAGTTGATAATCGACGATCAATCCTTTGCACTGATGACTCTAATGCGCCACTAAAATTGTTCTGTTACCTTGTAAAGAAATTTTTACAGCAACAAAGTTCAATTTTAGAAAAATTATTAAAAATGAAACTGTTGGTATGAATCACAAAAGTTCATTTGCCATATATGAATTGCACTTCGTCGCTTAAAATGGAAATACTGCACACCAGAAAAATTACTTCAGATTTACAGATAAAATGGCTTCGAGAACAAAGGGTTAACATGGTCAAACCCTCTGCTGTTTCCCGCTGAAATCTTATCGCAACAGAACTTGAATTTGATTGACAGTCGCGTCGCTGAAGAACAACGTTTTCTGGGAGTACTCTCGACAGATTGTAGCAGCCGGGTGACCGGCCAGCGAACAGACGTTCGTTCACGCGTTTGTTACATTCTGAGAGAATCTAATGGCGTAGTGAACGCTCAAATTGCGCAGAAGAAGCGGCCACTGTGCGGCGATTCTCGAAGGCGAGAGAGAGAGCGAGAGGGAGAGAGAGAGAGAGAGAGAGAGAGAGAGAGAGAGAGCCACGGGTTTCGAGCCGGCCGGATTCTGACGCGTGCTGAGAGAGAACAAGAGAGCGAGCGAGGGAGGCAAGCAAGGTTGGAGGAGAGACGTAACACGACAAGAAGACAGAACGAAAGAACGACGAAAACGGGCGCAGGGAAGAAGGAGGAACGAGGGTATAAAAGGAAGGCCGAACGCGGAGTCGCAGATGCCGGCGATAGCGGGCATAAGAGCTGTATCTACATTTAGTTCGGACAGGCACCACTTTATTCGCTCGGCGGGCGTTAACAAGTGTTTTCCATCGGTTTAAAAGGCGCTAAGGTGCTTTGCGGCGGCGCAACCGGTCCAGGAACCCGGTGCTGCCCGGTGACTCATTGGAAACGCAGCCGGTTTTCGTGTGCGCGAAAGATTCGATCGGTCGATCCCGCTGTGTCGCGTGAGTTGAGACGTTCGACTCCGATGCGCCGGGGATAGAATCGTCACCGGAGCACACGGTGGGGTCGGAACCCCCGAAAACCTGGCGGTAACTCGACGTCAGGTTCGGTGTTGTTTCAGTTCGAAGTCAGTACTTTTCAGTTAAATTCTAGAGTGAAAAGAAGATATTCTCATAAATATATTTTTATAAACACGCGACAATATTTACCAACCAAATTAATGCGGCTTATTCGTCTAGTGGTAAACGATGGATTACATGCCGTTATTTAGAAAATATTATAGTATTTAGTGACAGTGAATTTTCTTGTTACCTCGAGAAAGAATAAAATTTTTATTCCTAAAGTTTTAGTAATTTTCCTAGCGCGTTCATAGATACTACTTCGCGCAAAATTCAACCGCGTCTAAGAGGTTAACAAGGAAAATTATAAAACAAATTATTTGATATAATTTTTTGGCTGTTAAAATATTCTTAAGCTTTTCATATTCAAACTATTATATATCGTCCATTAAAATTAACATAAACGTAATCTTGAATCAAAATTGTTAATTTCATTAACGATGTAGGCATCTTGAGCTTTCTTATAATTATCAACACTTGTTATTACAATTAAAACATCTTGCTTGGTAGTAAGATACTTGTAAAAATCACTACACGTGTAGTCGTCATAGAATTTGGTTTGTAATAATGATTATGAAGTATGTGTGAGCGGGTAACATCGAAAAATTAGAATCCTTGAAGGAAACTCTCCCAGATGTATTAAAAATTAGGACTAACCGACACCACAGTGAACAAAAATAATTTATCGAGGACACAAGCCAGTAGGAGAATCGACTTCATCTCGCAGTCCTCGAAAATCCTAACCGTTCTAGAAAATAAACATTCTGAATCGTATTGGAATTAGCTGAATTACGGATTCTGGGGAAACAGCTTGAGTAAAAGGTGCCTAACTGGTTGCAGAATTGGTGCAGGTCGACACTGATGCAAGTGTAAACACATGTTGCTTCAACTCGTGAATTTTGTTAAATAAGGTTGCATTTTAAGCACGATCTCATAAACACTTTTCTTTCCCTATCCCCTTAGACCGTCGAAATTTCTTAGATAAAGGAATCTGCTTGAAAAAAGTGATTATTATTATTTTATTATTTATTTATTGGCGAAAATAAGAATCACTTTGGAAAACATAAAATAAAAGGTAGGAAAGAAATTATATGTGTATAAAATAGATGTTGTTTCCAAAAATTCCATTTAAATTGTTATTATCGCCATAAAACCTGACATAATTTTCTTGCTTGAAAACTGTATTACCTTTTACTAACAAAATAATTTGGTGCCTAATGAATGTTCGTGACGTGAAACGATGAAATTGGTTCAGTATTAATAAACACAAGATGCAATCATTAATGACTGTAAACACGGACGAGAGATCAACTATGATTTATTTGCAGCGGACAAATGTTAAACTTGAATATAAGGTAATCATGATTATGGTCATCAAATGTCATTGGAAAACGGGAGGTACATAATGTCGGATATCGGTGTTGAATATTCTCGATCTGCTCACGTTGATACCCTCAATACGATGACTGAACAGTATCCTAAACGAGATCGAACAAGAAAAGTGTATAAATATCGCATAGTTGAAGTGTTCTAAAAGAAATCGTAATATTTTACTAATAATACGAAGTACATATATTATAAGACGAAGTGGCAACATTATGGGAGTGTTTCGCAACACTTAAGCCATGCTTTTCGTTGGTAGACGAAATGTAGAATAACAATTGAAAGCATTATTTACTGATAAAACGTATAACTAAATATTTAAATATATTTAGAAATAAACTATTGCGAGTACACCGGTATTCAAGGTTGCCTAGATCCGACTGCATAAGAATAGTGCTATAGGAACAGGAAGTAAAATGGAAGAATTTATGATCACCAGCGAATAATGAACAAGAATAATACTTAAAGTATTCTAAAATATCATTTATCAATAATAAGAATAGTAGACGATTCAAATGAGATCCTTGGATACGTCGGATGGCACTCTGACGGTGTATGGAAGGGGTCAATTAAATTTAACAACTTGGTATCTCTTTGAAATGTAACTAGACAACCAAGAAATGCGGCTGTCAGATAATCCGTAGGCACGAGTTTAGCAATCAGTGTCGAACAATTTATAGTATGGAAGGCCTTACTGAAGTTTGCTACACAATTTTGATATTAGCATCAAATTGGTACCTATGGATCGGCAAGAAACAAATTAATGTCGTTGGGGAATAATGATCTGCTTGCGAAAGGGTAGAGAGATTTTTAGGAACAGGGTCATCAAACATCTTAGTTAGGATATATTCGAAATGGTTTTCTACGGTGGCTCAGATAATATATAATCTTGTGATTTTCGTCGAGCTAGATCGCGCGTTTCGATCACAGCGGGACGGGTTCTGGTTTATTTAGCCGGTCTTTACGGCCGCTTTTAATTAGGATGTTCAATGGAACGGCCTCGGTGAATCGACTTGTTTACACGAATACTGTAATTTCGATCTTTAATTGCAGGTTTCGCAGTGATGCATGCACCGGAAATCGAGACGTCGATTCCGGTCATTCCAGACCAGACGCTCAATTGCTGGTACCGTTATTGCCTAATTTGCCTGCGAGTAACGTCCACGTTCTCTGCTACCAATTACATAGTATGATTCTATCGTCTCTTTAACAGTGAACTAATCATTTGGACATGTTTGATCGCTTCTGAAGAAGCGTTTCACAGGGTGAATGCTCTATCTATCGCTAGTTTCTCATTGGTCACTTTCAAATCGAACATCGGCAGCCGAGAATTTCTTACAGGTTCGTCTAAATGTGACAATTATTTTATTTATAATTTGTAAGGTTGGTTAGATTGATGTAATACAATAATGTCAGATGGAATTATTACTGTAACTATGCTTTTGGGTCAATGACACGAACTGACGCGAGTATTAAAAATAAAAAGGAAATGGCAGAGTTGAAGCAGTTATCCATTGTAGAATAATTAAGAATGATTGTAAAGTAATTAAATCAACAGATTAATGTTTACAAATAGGACGCTTGTAAAAGTGTACAATAGTTTCAATAGTATAATAGTACAATTATGTTATTTTTTAGTTGACTTTGCTGTACTTTAAGATTCACTACTTCACTACATTTTTAGATCTTTTACTATACTTTAATTGTAAAAATGTATAATAGTGCAACTTTATTAAGTCTTACTGGAGGAACAGTTCACTCAATTATGTTTTATACTTCATATTATCCATGCTCGTTTTACAGTTCCACTATTTAATACAGTGTTTTAAAATTAATTTCCTATAAATTCACACCAAACGTAACACAACATTGGTTGACAAGCTTATTCGCCATCCAATAAACGAACAAACAATCACGACATGGAAAAATGTTCTTCGATAATCTGTGTAAATAAAAAAAAGTATATGTATGTAAATCCCATTGAAGTTTATTTCCACGTTGTGAATATTTTTGTCGGAACAGATTTATAAAGAATACATACATTTGTATATGTTGCATCTTAATCACGCTTTAAAGATTTAAAAAAATTGATTCTATAACATGAGCAAGTTTTACATCTAAAAATCGAAAATGGGTAAATTGTCACGAGGATAATTTCGGAAAACCAGAAGTGATAAAACGCATAAAATCCGAAGTTAAGGAAGTATAGTATTAACAGTATAGCGACAAAGTTACCAGGAAGAACGACGACGCCGAAAGGCTCACCAATTGTCTAGCGTGCTCTAAGAGTGCACTGGAAGCGCAGCAGAAGTTTAACGCAGATCGGCCACGGCGTTACGATGCGAGATTTCGTGGAATAAAACCGTCGACCGTGGTCCTGCTCGGTTTTATTTATTGTGAGGCACGGACCCACGATCCAATGGCCGCTTTCGATCCATTTTTCCAGTGGTTCCGGCTGATCTCGGGACTACCAGAACTACTAGGAAACAGTGTGCGGCCCCCACGAGGTAAACCCGATGCATCCGAGGCACCCGAGGCACTCGATGCACACTCGGAGCACCCGAGAGACTGGAGGCACCAGGGGCAGGCACCCGGCGCGGTTTCTACCGGTTGAACCCAGAGAGCCAGAGAGCCTTCACCGCGAACTTTACGTTTATATGCGCCAGTACAAGACGTTATCCCGATAGCGGGCCGGCCACACGTCACCGAATCGTGATCCTCGAGAGGTCGAAGACGATGTTGTGTCCCCCATCAAAGCTAGAAGCACTCTCCGTGTTCGTGAGTCGGGCTGCTCCCTGCACGGCCAACCGTAAAATATGAAATACCATTCCGCCTGGTATCGGCGTGGCGTTTTCTTTCCTTCTCTCGTGGCGTGGCGTGCCGTTTCACTGTGTGGAACCAGCCGAACGTCGCCGCGTCCAACGATATGACGGGGCACATCACGCGTTGCCCCGACGTGTCACGGCGCCGTGTCCCCCTCCACGAAAAATCCAAATGTCCCGGACACGACGCTCGTTCTTTTCGACCTCCCGCGAGTCGGCTCTGCTCCTTCTTCTGCTGATAATCGGATTAGGGCGATGAGGGAGAGAGATACTGTCACGCTCGGAGCCGCTACTTCGCTTTGCTTTGGTCCCGGTTCCGTTGATCGGAGGCGAATCGGTGCTCGAGCACACAGGCGATCAGCTGTTCAGAGACTTCTGCTCCGACTTATTCGACAAAACTCTCGATTCCGCAGCGGCTGGTCTTGCTTTATGGGTCAGTCAGAGCTCACCGTCCCGATTCCTTAGCCGCGAACGGTGTAGCGATCGCGGATAGCGCGGCCCGGAATGGAGATAGCGCAGCCCTGTCCTTTCCTAGGCGCACGGACGCGTCCGTCATTCCCCCGATAACGAGCACCGACTTAAAGTCTTTACGGTGTCATACGGGCTTAATGCCACAGGCACGGCGACGGGCCGTGAGCCAAGATAGCGGAGGCGCTATTTAATTAACGATAATAGCTCGGCTTAACAAGAACTTCGCGGCATTTTCTTTTCATTGTCTTTCCGTAACGCGATCCCTGTGCTGGAGCCCGGAAGCAGTAGTCATGCCTTCTCGTTCCTCCTTCCTGTCTCCGGTTGAGGACCGGTGTTCGATATACACCGTGACAAATCCGCGAAACTCCTTTGGGCTGAACCACGCGACCAAGACACTCGACAAAATGATATCGCGAATCATTCGTCGTGGTTTATGACCTTGTCTTTTATATCCCGTTTTCTCTTTATTTTATCGTGTTAGGAATTTGTGCGCGCATTAATCGAGTGGGCCCTTCGATCGCATTCGCAAGTATACAATTCCCACTAGCTTCGCTGAAAAATATATTCTACGACGAGGACTTGCTCAAAGTGTCAAGAATATTTTCTTTCCAGAACTAAATTACACGGTGTCCCAAAAAACACACGCAATCGGGAAATGAGGAGCTCCTGAGTTCATTTGAAGTAACTTTTTCCTCAGAACAAACGCAATCCGCGGTTTTGTTTGCGAGTTGTTAACGAAAAACACTGACCAATGAAAGGCAAGCTCAGCTGAGGCAAGGCGGCCTACTGAACAGCTCTGCCGTAAAATGTTCTCAATGGGCGTGGTCTCACTGCACTCTATTTTAATTAAGTCAGTGCAGAATTTTAGAGCATAATCTGTATCAATATATACTGAAATAAAAGTGATATGTACTGCCGTTGAATTACGTTTTGGCATAAATGATGACCATGAAATGAATAAACAAATATGTTCTTTTTTTTCTGCAGAGTACTCTAGGTGGGCGTGGTACCAGAAAGTAAACGATGCCATCGTGTAATTAAAATTTGCTGTCTCCCGAAAGTTTGACTCTAGAAGCAGTATAAGATATAGCTTGCTATTTCTGTGTAAAGAATGCCTAAAGGGCGGGGTTTTGCTGCTCACTAATTCAGCGAAACTGGAGCAGTTTCCCGCAGAGTGATTCATGCCACAGCTCTGTTTAGAGTCTGAATCTCATGAAAATCTCGCTCTGTAGGTTACACAAGATAATCTAGCTCGCTGTTTATTTATGTAGAGTATTTCAGATGGGTGTGGTCTCACTGCTCTTGTCCTCGATGATGTTATGACAATATAAAAGGAATTCCTGGTTATATCTAACCTCGGCTCTATATTTCTTAAAAATCTAGCCTAGTCTACCAAAGAACGTTACCCGGCTAGCTATTTTCTCAGACGGGCGTAGTTTTCTTTGCACAATTCCCCAAGTGGGCGTGGCATCAGTGCTCTCGACTCCGACGGAATTGAAATAGTGCCACAAAAAAAACTAGACCATTGTGTAGCTTAGAATCTGTATTTCCTTAAAACAAGCTTTACGTATCACAGAGGACTACATACGCTGCTATTTCTCAGTATGCCCCAAGGGCGTGGTTTCGCTGCCCTCCATTGGAATGGAATCAAGGAGCAAAATCGCATAGATTGACTCGTCCATCCAACCATCCCAAAGTCTCTCAAACGGGGCAAAGAATTGTTTTGACACCGATTTCCTCCAAGCCGACAGTTTGCTCATGGCACTCGCGTATCCCGACACAGCCGGTACAGCTAGAGTGTTAACATGAATGACCAGTGTGTACGTTGAACGCGATCGGTTTATTTTAGCGGGTGTTGCAGGCCGTTGAAGCTCCGTGCATCCTGCAGGCCGTCGGAGCGCAGTGTATAAATAACCTTGGTAGTGACCATTCCTTTCGTCAAACAGTTTTTTGCCCGGGCTCTGTGCATAGGCTAACGAAATCACGTGTTCGGTTGCGTCGCCGTCGGTGCAGTCACGGGCTCTCCGCAGATGGAAGGCGTGTCGTCGTTCGAGCCGCGCGCGGGTGACGCACGTGCAACAAGAGAACACGCCGCGGCAGCTCGACTCAGCTCGGCGCGGCTCGTTGCAGATACGCCGATGCTAATTGCAATTTATGTCTCATTGCAGTCGTCGTCGGTGCGCCACGACAAAGGCCTGCGCGCCGCAGGCGGCCGTTTCTGCGTTAAAGCGTTACAAAAGAGAGCCTGCGCCTGTGTGCGCTCGTGTGTGCCTGTGTGCCACCGGTACGCCTGCACAAAACCAGCCGCGATTCTCGTTGTTGTCGCTCCTACTGTTCCCGTTGCTGCTGCAGAAGTAGTAGTAGAAGTAGTAGTAGTTGTTGTTGTTGTTGTTGCTGGTGATGCGTTGCGGTTTCACCTGCCCGAATCGACTTTACGAGACCGGCTTTTGTCGGAATCGGCGGCGCCGCGAATCGCGTTCGCGCTGCGTCCGACGCGATCAAACGCGGAGACGTTTGAGAGCCGATGCAAATGCCGCTACAATCGAACCTCGGGTTGTTCAACTCGTTTTCCGATTGCAGTTCACTTTTCACGGGGGAGTGTGACTTTTTATATTCTGCGTACATATTAACTCCTTTCGTACATACGTTGATTAGGACTACTATGTCATTAATAATTTTTGTACATAATTAGGAAAATGTAGATTTATCATGTATACATTAACAGCCAACTGTCGACAATTGAAATTTATATTTTCAAGAGTATGACACGTCGTTATAATGGAAAGGGTTAAGAATGATTACTGCACGGATTTTCACACATATTTGCATTTTCATGAACTATTCTACAGGTACCTTTTAATAGACCAGAAAATTGTTCATAGATTCAAAATCTTGTTGTAGATAGTTAAAGTAAGGTTTTCATGATAATTAAAAATTGTCTACGTTAACTGCAAGAAACGTAAATTAAATGACAATATTTCTTCTCTTTTAATAATTATGATAATTAAAAAATAATGTATATTCTTTTGTTTACACATTTATGTCCTTGTTCTACTCATTATTGTTATAAGTTTATAAAATCCGTAATCTATAGATAGTACATAATTCTAAAATGAAGTATTGTGCAGGTACATTGGTTAGTACAATAAGCATTGAATTTCAAAAATAATTGAAGAATTACCTATTGGTAAAGTGCAATTTTTCACGTCATAGGCATTTAAGCCAGTTATGACAGACAAATGATAAATGAAAGGAAACATAAACGTTACACACAGACAGACATGGATTCTGAAAGCAATACCAGGCGCAATCCGACTTCGCTTTAGTAGCATTTCTTAGTTTGTGTGTTTCATTGCGTGTCTTTTGTAATTTCTTTGACGCAACGTGTTTCCTTGTTGGCAGCAGAGATTTCGCGTTACTATGTAGTTAGTCCAATTATAGTTTAATAGGATTAAGAGCAGGCAACAACGATTCAGGATACGCGCAATTACAACCATTCCACAATAAAGACAATGTTAATTGTTCCAAGAAAGAATCTTCCGTGCTAAGAAAACCGTAAGTACTGTAACGACATAGAGAAGTAGTCGTTCCATTGTTTGAAACATCTTCAAGTGGAAAATTTCTACAATTAGTATAGTTACATTTTTAAGTTGAAATGAAGATTTTCTGCCTGAAAGTATTGCATCTCTAACCATCCTTAAACATTGTTCAAAAATATTCTCCAACTACTGCTCAAATCGTACACATTGAAATGGCAACAACGATCTTCCAATTAAACGTAATTTTACACGTAAATAAACGAACGTAATTTTATACGTAAATAAATATCGAACGTAATCCTTCATTCACGACACGGTGCAACCATTTAAGAAAGCTGGGGAGACAAACTAGGGAAGCAGAAAAGAAAAACACATAATGAGATAAACGCCACTTAAGGGTAGAACCTTTATTCTGCCGACGTTACGGTAAGGTTTCACAAGCGAGGAACCGTAGAATGATTTATAAGCTTTCAAAATGGATAGCGTATCAGGTGCGTTCGAACGTGTCCATCAATCGTCGTTACATCAAATTGACCTTTGCATTTAAAAGCGGCTACCTGATGCAACGATCTCTAATGATGTTAACCACATTAAGGATTTTTCCAAACACCTACTAAACCCGCTAAACATCGACTTTAATACACCGAGAGTGTTTATAATCTCGTCGGTCATTAATTACTAATCTAACCATTTTCCAATTTAAACGCTCAATATGTTACCGCAACTGCCATACAACTAGAAATAGCGAGTACATCAATCAATACCGATGATGAAGATCTTCTGACCGGAGATGAACCAGACTATCTACCGAGATCTCCTTTAACTAAAGTTTATCTGCCACTAGAGTTTCTACTTTAATGAACTAAAGTCTTTCTTAGAAACTTAGGTCTCCTTTCTAATAACGTCCAGCTTGGATCTTTCATTAGTACATCTTTTGCCGCGGATCCTTTTATACTAGAACTCCGTTCTTTATGAGTCTCTTACAAAAACATCTTTTAATCCTAAGATATTTTTTTGTAGAGACTATCTTCCAAGTGGATCTCTTTTTCTTTGGAATCATTCATCCTCTATGCATTCTCTTCGTGCTTTTTCGTTTAGGTCTCACTTCCAAAACGAGACTGTTTTCTCTAGTATCACCCTTCTTCTAGAACCTTTCTGGAGTTTCTCTTGCTAAGGTATTTTTTCGTAGAACTCTCGCTCCTTTACATCTCTTTTTCAAAGGTATTTTGTCTTCTTCGAGATTACTATTTTGCTAAGATCTGACTTCAGCTAGAACTTGTCGTCCCTTAAGATTTTCTTTCATAAGGACCACTTTTTCCGTAGGGTTACTCTTACTGTAGGATCTCCCTTTGCCTAAAACCTTTTTTTCTTTTACCAGTTAACTGTGGCGATCTCTTTGCTAAGCGCCCACCAGTGTGTGTTGCGATAATCAAGCCGTGACGAAGAAAGTTATGAATCCAGCTAAAATTATTTATAATTTTCATTTGTTTGTTTCATTTCGTCTTGACCTCTAAACATTTTACATATATTAAAATTTACGAATATAATTTAGTATTCGCCATAATTACAATTTAAATATCAAATTGTAACAAAATTTTACGCATGACGGATATAATCGTCATGACACAAAATTCTGCCACATCTGCATGCCAGATATAGTCGTCAAACACACTTAATTGGTTAAAATCATTAATCGTCTATGCATTCTCTTCGTATCGAATCTTCCTTTTCCAAGTGTCACTTCCAAATAGATCGCGTGTTCTCTGGAATCTCCCTTCATCTAGAATCATTCTCTATTTTAGTTTTCGCTTTTAAAAGGGTTTCGCTAGGATCACTCTTTCTCTAGAATCTTTCTTTGCAACCCCACTATTACGAATACACAGTAAATTCCCTCCAAATATTCATCTCTGTGTAGAGAGATTCGCTATGTAAAATTCTCTCTATTTGCAGAGAATTTACTATGTTTTGCTTAGATTTTCCTAATAGCGTGGTTTCCAAAGATGCAAACCGCACGCTCGCAAATAGTTGCAACTGTAAATAATCGTGCAGTAGCTAAAGAGTAAACAATTAAACCCCGCTTGCGGCGATGCTCACGACCAGCAATTTCACCGCCGTCGATCTGTTAAGATCTCATTACAAGCGTAACACGCATCGGAAATGCAATTCACCGGGTTGCAGCATGGTAGCGCGGCACCGAACAATTTCGCATTATCATAATTGAATAGATCGAGCCTGGCATTAATGAAATATCAAATATCCACGGCCCGTAAACAATACTGCGAAATCCATTTAAATGACCGCGATTAAATATCCATTCACGACTACCATGTTCAACGAGTCGGAACGCGTATCTTTTCTGCAACAAAGACGTTACCTACCACGACCAGCCATACAGTGTGTTGCAATATGGAGCCCGTTCAGCCGGTCGAGCACAATGCTGGACGAAAACGACGTCATTTTTCAGCGGCATAATGCTGTCCACCGTGTAATAAATGCAAATCCGTACATCCCCGATCGAGGATCCTACGACATTTACTGCTTTTGTTGAACTACAAAGTCGATTCGCCGATAAAAAGAGTCCGACCGCGGACGAAATTCATTCGACGCCGTAAGCCCGGTCGTCGTATCCTTCGGTCGATCGTTTAGAAAAATCTAATCCCGACCGAGATCTAATCGAACGTTTCCCGAATTCAAGTTCCACTTCCCACGCGGCCGCGTTGCCTGCCGTTACACAATTCGCACGCTATTAACACGTCAACCGTCGCGTCGTACTGAAAAATAAATAATAAACAGGCCGCCGCTAATTAGCCGGAGTTTCCGGGGCACGAACGCATATAAGACAACGACGACCGGCGCTCGGCTGATTGTTCGACAATCCGCCGCGGCCGATAAATTAACCAGAAACTATTTCGCAAGCCGGCCGAAACCACGGTTTCAGTATTTCTAGCCGTAATTTAAATTCCAGCCGGCGGACATGTACGATTCGACGGATTTGCATAATCCAATCGAGTGCGAACACGAAACTCGACGTTTAACTGACCCAGTGTACACCTGTTTACCTAAGTTTCGACAAACTGCGAACAATCGAGTTACCGGGGCCCGGGCGTTATTAAGTTCTCGTCACAGTTTTTACCGGGAGGGAGGGGGGGGGGGGGCAGGCGCCTGGCGCGCCATCGACGCGGGAGGCCGCGGGAAAATAATTATTTTATTACCAAGTTACACGTCGGTGCGGCGCCGTTTACGAAACTTCAGGGAAACTGCACGCCGGATGGAGAAGTTTCCCCGGATGCCCGCGGAAAATCCAATTCGCCGCGAATTTAATAAGCAACCTCGCGATTCGATTTGTATTATCGGAGTTTTCTTATCGATAAGATTAACCCTCGACTCGGTGGGCCTAGCGTCTTCCTGTCGCATTGAATTTCTAGCTCTAGCGCCGATTGATTTTTGCCAAAACCAAGCTGTGTTACTTTCTCTTCGAACGTAGAAAGATCCGTTGAAAAATGCCATTCGAAATCAGGATTCGAAATAAACCGATACCTTCTGCTGTGAAAAAAGTTTTCTTCGGACTTGTACGTTTCGTTGAACGAAATATCTGTTCCCGTGGAACTCTCTGAAACTTTTTCAATAAATGTTCCCGTGGAACAGATATTTTAGAATGTGTGCAGTAAAAACTCAACGGGAATAAATTCTTTTAAAACTAAATTATGTTACGCTGGATTTATTAAACAACTTTATAATTTTTGGTTTATTACCGTAACAACTATTTCGTGTCGTTTCTGAACTTTTCCTACGTTAATTAACATAATATCTGTTCCTGCTATGGAGAAACTTCCGTTTTTAAATTCCATTAATTTCAGTAATTTAGGAATCAAAAACATTTAATTTCATGAATTGTTTTATATTTGTTCTCATTGATATTTATAATGTGGAAACTTTTTTCAAGTGGTAACAAATTTAATACGCTTTAATGTAGTTAATAAAGAAGCTCCGGAATTGTTTAGAATCCTGTTCAAGATAGGTATGCAACAATTATATTATTGAAATAATTTCAGTCCTGCAATGCTACATTATTTTTGTCTCAAACCAACGAGAATGGAATGATTGTTGCTAGTAAGTATGTTTAACAGTTTTAGAGAACTGCATGTATTTTGTTTAATGTCAACATAAATGCCGTTTATAATTTAATCTCTTTTCTTCCAAATAAAGGACGCTGCACTTCTTGCGAATATTGAAAATATAATTAATAATTTTTTTAAGACTCAGACTTTATTACGATTAAGACTTATATTTTCATAGATTCTAACAATAATGTATTTTAATTTAATCCAAGACGAATTTCGTTAAATTTGTTCTAATTGAAAGTTTAATGCCTTATTCAGTTTATTTCTTTGCACTCAATGCTATTTTAACTTCACAATTAAAATACTTCTTCGTAATTTGTTTATATAGTCTTTTGTATTGTATCCATGTAAAATTCTGTTTATTTAGTCGTACAATCCTTACATTTTTAATAAGTCTTCAAATATAAAAATATTTAATAACGTGTATTAGTTTATAGAGTGATGTAGCGATTTTCAGTTGTGCCTTAGAAACTCCATCCAAGTGCAATGAATTAATATAAAGGTAACAAAATATTTCCAGTCTATTAATTTCGAAAGCAATCACTTCTATGAAATTATAACCAGACACTGTACTAAATAGTTTTGATATCGATAATTTCGATCTCGATAAGCGAAATATATCTTCCACTATATCCTATATATACAAAGTGAATCAATTTGAAATTATAAGAAATTGCTTTGATATTATAATAGACGTAAATGAAAAACGTCTGTAGCACACGTGCTGCGAGCATAGCGCATGAGAAATCCGCAATTTATTCCCGGGCAGCGAAATCCTAAATAAGTAGCCGTTCTCAAGCGGAGTATTGCAACCGGTTGGCGAATCCTCGTCGGCAGTGGCCGTTCCGCGAAAGCGTGTGTGGCGCAAGGCAACTTTATTGAGTGTAAACCTGCGAAATATTTCAGCGATGCTTAAAATCGGACTTTCAGCGAGTTTTACTGGCCCGACGTCAGGTGGTCATGATCCGCGGAATTTACGACGCGGTTATTCTTCTTCTTGTTATTCCCCGCGTTCTTCGAGGAATTGCGCCACGCGGCGCGCCGGATTTTGTTGCAAATGCAATTGAAAGCTTACGAGCTGGGCGCAGCGCATGACCAGCATTCGTTGCTGTCGTCGAGGCTCTTTGCACCTCCGGGAAATCACGATGTGGAGCGATTGCGAAAAACGACGCCGCGTCGGCGTAATGGCCGCCGAGCGCACCGTGCACCGTCGAGCAGCGTGTTGCAGCGTGTGCAGCGTGTGCAGCGTGTTCGGCGTGCTGCGGCGTGTGCAGCGTGGCACTCGGCCGCGCCGCCGTCTATTGCGGCTGCGGTCGCGGCAACAACTGCACCAACAACAACGGGCCGAGCGAAAGGAAATCCAAAGGAAAGGGTAGCCGGATCGCGTGCGCGCCAGACTATTTACTCTTGGCGCACAAAGAGCCGCACATAATGCGCGATTTATGTGCCACGTGTTTCTATGCTTCCACGTCCATTGTGCGTTCGTATTTTATCGACCCGCCGCGTTTCGGCGCTCCACGCCGCTCTGCTCGAGCAAACAACGAACGACGATCTCGGTCGAACACCGAACGATCTATCCGACCATCGATCCACCGCGTTTTGCTCGATCGCACCTACGCGGGCCCCGATTCAATGTCTGCTACACTATTCTTCGCGAATCTCTGATCGCTGCTGCAGCTAAGCGCTCGTCTGGGTTTGGTCACGTTTTATTCGCCGGCTCAGTGATAGACTGATTATATTCGCTCGTACCTGTGTTAACCCTCCGCGCTTGGAGAATTTTCTCAGATCAGCTACCGACTTGAATGTATGTATTCGTGATTCGTGGAGCGGTAACTAACGCTTCTCAAATAAATTATAATTTTATGTAACGTTGGAAGTAGTTTTATACCGTGCAGCGTCAAATCAGTCGATTTTTTTTCTCTGTAGTTTCTTAAGAAATATAGTCTTGGAAATATCTAATATATTTGATATTTTATATTATATATTTTCACTATGATAACTGATCAATGACGTATACAAAACGTATAATCGAATTCATGAAGTTAGGAATGGTGCAGTGAGGAAACTATGAGCCCCTTTCTGAACATGAGGAAGGTTACTTCTGTGGTCCTGAGCTTGCAAATTCGCTGCAAATATGATTTTAATATACATGTTACAACAAAACTATATATACATTTCCCTCGAAACTTCCGAATTTGCTTCCAAAGTATTTCAAGATTTACTTGACTGACTTCGTTGTAATGGAGCGTGTATCTTCAATACACGTGTTGCTATAGCTCGTACCACGATGAAGTCAAAATCATGATTTTTCTATGTCTTTCAACAGGCTGAAATCAGAAACAACAAAAATCGATATTACAACATCAAAATGTTTCCATTTTTTATTATTGTTCCTAACCTGAGCGGTCTAAAAGAAAAGAAAAAATTATGATATTTTTCTTCTTTTTGGTATAGGCTATATGTATATCTCTTTGATACATCATTGCGTACCAATATCGATTATTTTGGTTTCTAAAAATTTGTAAATAATATTGAAAGAAACAAAAAATGCGTTTTATACTAGAAGATTTTGCTAAAATAATTTTAGCTAATTGCACTGAGAATTTTTCTTGTAATCGAGACGATACCATGAAATTATCTTCTTAATCGGGAATACCGGACATCTAGAAAACGATTTTCCTTTATTTTCTTCTTATTATAACTGATGACTAACACTTTCTTGTCCTTAATTTCTTGTCTTTTTTTAAACATACTTTTCCAGTTTTCTCAAATCTAGTCTCATTTATTTTTTTATTTTACACATACAAGATTTATACAAAACTATAATAACGAACGTCTCATTTGAGTACATATTTACTATAAAATGTTATTTCAGACTAGGTTATGTGAACTTTGAGAACCTAGTGATTACATTTATCGTCAAAGCCAGAAAATGAATCGATGTCACAGCTTACGAAATAATATACAATAATTTAACATTTATTTTTATAATATCCTGATACCAAAACATTCTACTATTTAACAATCGAATCCTTTACTAAGTGATAATGTATCTAAACAATGCAATACTTAGTTGACAGGAAGTTTGGATAACAGAATATATATTGGGTATATTGGCTAACAGTAATTAGAAATTCCGATAACAGTGTCAAAGAATCTAAGATCAATCTTACCAGCATTGGTTCTGAATAGCAAACATTGGGCTAATTGAAATTAACGCATTAATAATGTTGCGACATAGTATTAATTAAGTCGTTAATAATATTCGTTAATAATGTTAGTGTCGCTCGAGTCGTTGGTAACGCTGATCGGAGCGTGCTTTGAAACGATGGCGGCACGGCTTGGCAGGATGATCGACCCCGACGCGTCGCGGCCGAGGACAAGTCCTGTGCCGCGGCGGGCATTAAAAGTGACATTTTCCGATCGGGACGCGGCCGGATCTCTCGTGAGATTCCCCCGGCCGCCGAATCCGGTTCGAGGGGCCCGTGTGACTCGGCGGCCCCGAAACCACTGAATGAAGTTTGTCGCCGGCCCTAAGAAATAAATAAAGAAACGGAGCAGCGCGCGGCGAACAGGGTCCGTTGAGCCTGGTCCGGCTTCTGGTACCGGTTGCAACGTGGTCACACGTACTTCCAAGTAAGAGCCGCGGACGAAGTTGCATGCGAATGAACTCCCTCTGACCAAAACGGGCGTTCGAGACGGCCGGCTGGGGCCCGATGGGTCCCCCTTTTCTTCGGGATCTCTCGTCTTGGAATACCGTACGGTTCCTTCTTGCTGCTCGCTTCCGAGGAAGCCGCTTTCTTTGGTCTCTCCTCTTCAGCGACTTCACACGATGCCTTCTCTCTCCACCTCCTCCTCTTCATCCTCCTCCACCTCTTCCACCTCCGATCCACTCGCCCTCCCCCCTACTATCTCCCGGAAGATGCTTCTGGCTAAACATGGATTCGAGGAATATCACGGGCTATGCCTAACGGGCTCTCGCGAATCCCTGATACCTTCGGCTTCCATTTTTTAGGCGGCCGATATGGTCGTCTTGGACACCGACTACCGTTCAAGGACATAGAGCCCTCTGCATTCGTAGATTCATTGTTCAAACACGGTTGCCGTAGCGGACTTTTACGACTGCTGGTTGATTCATTTTTACACACGTGTACGAGTTATGCGAATGAACCGTTGACATTTTTGTATTGCTTTCAGGAAGATTACTACGAAAGTTTAATTAACCCTACTGTCACGCTTCCTATACGAAGCACGTGCGTCATGCAATTTTCAAACTGCCGTTTAAAACCTGGTTGCACCATTGCGACTCAATAATTTGAGAATATAATTTAAACGCTCTGGAATATAGTTTTCATTATTAGAACTCGATGTCTCACTTACATATTGAATTAGTGTTAATTTTTTATTAATTTCTTCATTCATTTTGCAAGCTGCTAAGTAATCTTAATTAAGGTATCGGGCAATTTTTGTTTCTAATATTTTTTTAGCAAAAATTTAGGGTGGGGAAGAAATAGACTTTTTGAACAGTTTGTATCTTCTTATTTAATACAGAATTTTGCAAACAAACTTTCTATGTTACATAATATTATTCTATAATTTATATTACATAAAAAGATACAAATATTTGTAATCTGTTTACTATTTCAAAAATTTATTTCTCTCAAACTCCGAGAGAAATAGGTGTTATTTTGTTTATTTTGCACCACTT
The DNA here is from genome assembly GCF_028453695.1 of Augochlora pura. Taxonomy (NCBI): domain Eukaryota; kingdom Metazoa; phylum Arthropoda; class Insecta; order Hymenoptera; family Halictidae; genus Augochlora; species Augochlora pura. The sequence goes on from NC_135781.1 coordinate 22,464,574, forward strand.
TTAATCGTTGTATAATTAAGTTACAGGAACACAAATTTTTTAACATGGACAATTATTGAGTTCCGTAAAATATTCTTCAAAGAACTATGTTGCAGATGACTAACTTATCATTAGAGTGCAGATTTTTATACGAAATGAAAATTGTTTTCATCAATCGTACGATGCGAGAGCTACAGACAGAATTATTTCTTTTTTTAAATAATTTTAATCAGCTGAAAATAATACGACGATATTTGTAAATTCTTTAAATATTATTACTGTTTTCAGATCGATCTACACTCATTTTGTCGTAAATACGTAAAATCCGTAGGCTACTGATTACACGTACTGTAAATCTTCGTTACTGTTTCAAACCATCCTTAAATATTCAATTGGCATTACCCCTAATTTGTATCGATCAATTAAAAATCACTTAATCCTCAAAATTTCAATAACAAATTTAATTAAAATTCAATTGCATCAATTGTTCCCCTTAGAATTTAATAGATAAAATTTAAATTTAAAGCAATCTTCTTACAAAACTGCAAATTCAACTAAAATTTCACTAACAGATAAAACAAATTTATAGAAGTTTCAAAATCTTACCATAACTTTCATTACTATTCGGAAGCATTCTGTAATATTTAATTGACATTGTTCCTCGTATATCTGATTACAAACTGTTAATAAGATTTCCCGTAAAGAATGAAAAGTTGGAGATATGATACAGGAAACGGCGAGCCAGTGCGGAAATATCCAAGCAAATGGAGTAATCTTTAAGAAAACGAGTCTCGCGTATTGAAATGAGCGACGAAGCAGACTCAATATTTGCCGGCAACAAAGATACAGTCCAAACAAGTGCGCGAGATAACCGAGTTCTTTCGATGAAACGCGAGTTTCTCACGATCACCAGCGTCGCGTCAATTAAATCCGCATCAAGATCCCCGCCATCTTTATCTACAGATTGATTATCAAAACGAGGTTTAATTTCTCCCGGGGCACGTTACCAGCGCGCCGAGACAATTTACCGCCCGGCCTTTCAACTTCGCTCAGCCTTCGCGCGAGATGCAGTTTGTTTGAGAGGCATTGCACACGGTATCCACGACCGATCCGAATTCACGATATCCCGAAATTATCGAGATCTGTTATGTCATCTTGCTTTCCCTTCACCCGGGCTTTTTCTGCCGGACCGACTCTGGTCCACGCCCGTTTCTCACGCCATTAAGCTCTCTCGTGGCTAGACAAGCCATCTGGTAATGTAGCCCAACTCCATTCGATAATCAAGCATTTTCATAAATCAATCGAGAGAATTTCCTTTAACCCCTTGCACTATAGTATCGTGCCAAACTGCGTGCTTCATGCGCTCGTGTTGAAAATAAGGAAGTGGAATAGGAATCGGTAGAACTTAATTTAAGATTACTGGTTATATAATGCTTGATGTATTGACGTTATTAAATGAAGAAATATCATTTCGTCTAATTTCTACTTTTTATAGTTGATGTGAAAATATTTTATTTTGAATAAAGATCCGCAATCTAGTTATCATTATTTAAATATCGATGTTGGCGTGGAGTAAATATAAATTTTTGTTCGCATATAGAAATTGATTAACGATTAAAGAAATATAGAACAATGAACAATCTGAAAATATAACTGAAAATATAACATTGTGTAAAACCTGAGAATAGCGTGCTTTAACGGTATTCATTAAATATTTTTTAGTAACAAATAATATTTATATTCTTTTATGATCTCGAAATTATTTGATATTTGTTAATAAAAGAATATAAATTTTCTGAGTTGTATATCGTCGTTCACCGGTGACTAACACGGTTCGAACGGAAATTATAATGTCGTCACCGGTGACTGACATGACGCTAAACGTGTAGAAGGAATTTAAGTATGTCAACATATCTTTCTCCACTTATTAACACTTTACCGACCGGCAGCCTATAAATTGGCTTTTTATAGGCTAACCAATAATTTGTTATCTGATACAGAGGTAAAAGTGTTAGATTATACTACTGCAAGCTCCCGTATTATTACATAATTTCTTAAATAGCAGTTACCTTTCGCGATGAATAAAATAAATAAAATAACAGTAAAACAAATAAAATGGATCAAATAAATATCGTTCAATGCTAATGTTATGAGAATATAAAAATGTTTACGGCCGAATAAACGGTCGGCATAGCGTTAACCCCTTGCACTGTAACAACAAGTCAGACTCGTGGTACAGAAATCATGTGAGATCTAATAAATATTAATATTATTAATTTCCACTATATCGAAATAAAAAAAAATTCTTCTGTTATCAAAGTCTAGAAACGAAGGTACATTAAAATAATAAAAGAAACAAAAATTGTCTGGCCCTATTAAGGAAAATATTAAGGATAAATAAATGAAAATCAACGCAGCTTGAAATGTATCGTAGCGCAAGGGGTTAACATTGTTAGCGAAAGAATTAAATTTAGGATTAGCTAGTGCTTCTTACAATGTTACAAAGTATTGCGGGAGAATTGATGCAATAGATGAATAAATTTCTATAATACAGTAACAAGTGCATTATAGATGGATAGAAAGGAGGAGAATATGAAATTCGATCGGTGAAGTTTGAATTTGTATAGCAAGAGCTTTCCGAGGAAGGGCGTGATGGCTCTCGGGAACGAAGAAGAAGCACGAAGTCGGCGTCGAAGGTGGGAACCTTCGAAGAATCTCTAATAAACACCACCATTGTATGCTAATCCATAAATATGCCCTGACTACGGTGCAAGCTCGCGTACAAACCAGCTGCGCCGTACGTGCGTGCGTACGCGCGTTTTCTCTCGGCCAATCGGCATCTCCGTGCATACCAACAGCAGGTATCTCGTCGCTGTACATAATAATATGATCTTGACGACGACGTTGTCTACGATCTGACATTTTTACGCTGACACATCCGTCTTCTCTTTCCTGTTCCACGTCGAACCAGTCGTTTGCCCGTTGGAATCGCGTTGGCACGCCTTTGAAAACTCGAATCGATCGCTTGTCCTCGATTTCGTCGATCGTTCTACCAGAAGTAGTTACGATGTCGTTGGAGAATAGCAAAGTTATTACAATAGCGGAGATTGCGATGTTGGCATATATGTAACTTTAAATCTTGGGAATTTTTTTATTTGAAAAACAGCTTCTTCCTCTGGCAATACGATTTATGTATAGGGTGTCGCATTTATCCGAACTGTTACAAACACTTCTATTATTTGAAATTTGTAGGAAGAAAAGATTATATTAATTAATCAATTTTTAACTCACAGAAAGACAAATATTATTTTGATATACCTATCAGCAACTCGGAAAAAATTCAAACGAGTGAATGAAACGAAGTGAATTCAGACAAAAAGGGCAGTTGTGAAATTGTACGGGAATTAATAAATACAAAATGCTCTGTTTTCATTTAGAAAGAAGTTTTTTAAGAAACTTTTTGATTCAATGTAATATTTTTTTAACATCTTTATGTTTCGTATTTAGATGAATAATTTAGCATTCAGCATTTAGCAAGCTTTCGACTTAACAAATTAAGTATTGCACATTATGATACAGAAACTTAAGGCGACAGAAAAGAAAAAGTATGTCATATAATTTTTTACCTAATATTTGGACAATAGATCATTCTGACAATGGAGGATCAAATAAACGAGAGTCTACTGTATTCCATTAACCCCTTCACGTACCATTTTTTTCGCAGTTACTGCGATTAGGAATTTTTCAATTGGTATAATTTCTTAAAAGACGCAGAACATTAATGTTTGCTCCATGCCTGAATATACTTACATGCTTAAATATTAATAACAAGGGATTTGAATTTTATTCCAACTTTAAAAAAACAGAATAACATCCATACATAATAATTTATTACTACCAATTGCCATCATGTGTCGGACTCGTCAAAGTACGGTAAGGAGTTAAGGAATCAAACTGTTAGTGCGTCTGTCTTTGAAGACGACAAAGCCTGGACCCCACCGAATCCTCGTCGCCGATCGACTGTCAATTATTGTTCGTACAGCCGCGCGTTAATAATTAGATGCGTCAATAACGCGTGGGGCACACGCGTGGGCTAAAAAGTCTAGTCCGCTCGCTCGCTCTCTCGCTGGCCGGTGAATGTCGTTCTAACGGGTGTTCTAAATGTCAGCCACGTTCCACGACGAACTTACGCGCCGATACTTTTTCCAGCTTTCAAAACCGTTCGACAGCTGGCTGCGCGACTTTAAGGTCACCGGAGTAATTATACGCCTGCGAACACGCGAGAGCTTAACGCGCCGATCCGATCCGATTCGGTACGATCCGCGCCGCGCCACGGCCACCGCGCGTTCGATCGGACGCGCATCGATGTGCACCGTAATAAGCGAAATCTAATTGTGCAACGCGATACGCGGATGCAACCGCGCCGCTGCTGCGCTCCGCGGCGAATCTCGTTGCAGCGATTGCGCTGCGCACAGGCTGCGAATCAATGATATTCGAGACAATCGCGGATGCAACGATTTGCGCGAGCGGTTTCGTGCGAACGTTGCTGAACAACTTCGATTGACATCATCGATCAAGTTGCCCGGGGCTTTGCTGACTCGTGGATACAATTGCTGGAGATTGTGTACACATCGACTGAATGTTGCCGACTACGGATTTTTCAATAGTTACAGCTTCGCTAAATATACACTTACGGACAAAAGTTGAGAAATAAAAAATTTCCAAGGCACACTGTTAACATTCGAATGAAATTTGATGTTTTAACGAATGTATATTGTGTTAAATTAAAAGTGCATATTATAGTGAAGTAAGAGAACATATGATTTGTAACGATGTTAATATTTTCGTTGATGCAATACAAATCCTTATGTCATGTTATGTTCGTTCACTATAAATAAAAAAGTGGAAAGAAAGCGTAAGAAAGTGTAAATGCAACTACTAATTGTACTTTTATTTTCTTACAAAAATAAGAAATCTTCTGGAGTTTGCGAGAAATTGTCTGATGTATTCTAATGTTTCTAGATAGATTGCACATTTTGATACGTTCATAGTATTTTTTAATAATTTTAATTGCAACAGTGTATCAGGAAACGTTCATATAATCAAATATCAATATATCTCTATCATAAAAAATTGATCGATAAATGTCGATAATATCGAGATTTTATCAATAAATTGACGTATGGATAATAGCAATAAGATATGTCTGAAAGTTTAAATGACCGATGTAAAGTATGACGATTTCATTAATTAGTGAAATGTATATATTTCTGTTTGTACTAGTTACAGAATTCATAATTATCAATTATTATTGTAGTCAATAACACTGTACGATCGGTTTTCCATTTACCTTAACAATATACTATTAAATGTCGTTACATATCGATACAGTATCGAAAATTGATAGTCATATCAGTACTCCAATTGTGTGATTGCTATAAAAAGAAACTGTACATTAGTGTCAGGTAAGACTTCGTAATTCAAACGTCAGAAAGACGAAGAAATAATTTTACTTATTATCTATCTCGGAACGATGCCTCATCGATGAGTTTAGCAATTTAAAAATTCTAGGATTCCGACGATTGTGAAAAGATAAGCCGTTAAGCAACGAGTGGCAAGGCGTCAACGGTTGTGAATGAGGCGCGCCTTAAGGCAACAGGCCAACGGGGCGATGGAATGCAGAGGTGAAATTAGTATCGCTGTCGCCATAAGCGCTCTCTCGCCGGTTACGAGTCGCGATTCTTTTCGTTCGTTTCCTCTGTTTTTTTCTCCACCTCCTCCGGTTTCTTTCGAGCGGCATCGTGTACCGCCGACGGTTTCCAGCGAAACTCGGCTGCGGGGCCAGGAGGGATAAAGAACTGACCGTTGAATTTATTTATCGCTGAAAGAAAGAGAGCTTCGAGCGTACCACGCTTCGTACGTAGCATTTTAATTACCGCGCTTCGTCTCATTCCGCGCGCGTTCCATCGTGGACCGTCGCGCGCTCCCACCGCGGTAAAAATGCGTGTCCGCGTAAGCAAGCTCATCTTCTTGCATCGGTGCGCTCGCTACTCTTCCAGGAAACCGCTGATGCGCCGCCGGAGTAACGCCGCGATTTATAATCGAGCTTTTCGGATGATCGACAGCTTTCGGAACAGGTGCGCAGATACGAACCACCTGCGCCGTCACACGAAACTATGTGAATAGCAATCGTCTCGCTGCGGATTTTACGCACTTGTCGCGGAAACGTGTACGGGATATGCAAAGCAGGCAAAGACATTAGAAGAATTCAAGGATGTCGTTACTCTAACGTATTGACTTGCGTCACCTTCCATGATTGTGTATTTTTTAGTTATCTTGTAAATATTTTTGTACTCTTATTATGTTCGCTTTTTTAATATTTTCTCTGCGATTTACTCTTTATTCAAAAATAAGCGAAGAACAAGAATAAACAAATTGAATATGTCTTGTTCGATGAACATAAAGTTAATTATTCTCGGAAACAAACCAGAGGCACAGCAATTAATCACCTCGTGGTTACCGGCTTCACTACCATTAACTTCGGAGTTGATTAGTCATGATGGAAAGCTAAAATTGACGAAGTAATTACTACAGGGATTTTATGCGTTTATGACAATATAGGAGACATTTGAAATTGTAGCAAGAGTAACAGAATTGAAAAATGTCACTGGAGTATTTTCAATCTTTTCAATATTATTAAAGAAAGAGAAATTTTTATTTCGAATAAAGACCAGCAGGCAAGAACCATAAAGGACAGTTTCGTATCGGAGACTGAATACATATAAGGGTTATACGTGTTCCCCAGCTTGGACACAAAAATGAACACTTCGAGAAGAGAAGATACAATTATTCAACCTTTGCGGTTCGTGTTTAGATTTATTGATAATCGGCGACTAGAAAGACGAACCACGAGGCTCGAATAATCGTATCTGCTTTTCCCAAATTGTGCATTTTTGTTTACAAGTTGAGAGACAATTTGTAGAGAATTTACTGTACTTGTTTCCATATTGTTGGAAATTTAATCACTATTTGTAAAATCGGTTAACCCTTTGCACTCGGGACTATCTTACCTCCAAAACGAAGACATTAGTTTCAACCTGCAGTATTTCTATTTAGCATGATTGCTTTTATTTCATACATATGGTACTGTATTATGTGACAATTTATCGAAGATAGACAAACTTAATAATGTGAAAATTCTCTCGAATATAATATAGCAAATTTTATCACCGCGTCAGAGTCATTCGAATGTAAGGGGTTAATATCCTTTACATTAATGTAACATTTATACCAATAAACATACCGAAATATTTACCGATATAATACCGGTATTCAGTATTTCGGTTTCTATGAAGGTTACGAAGCTGCAGCCAAAAAATTAACCAATATTTGTTCCGAACAAGTAATACGTTCCATCGATTCCCAACGAAGCAATCAAAGTCGCGCGAGTTCGACGAGCCACAACGCAGAAGAGTCTGCATATCGGGGAAGAGCGCGACCGATTCCATAGAAAGTCGAAATTTCACGTGGCTGGTGGCGTGACAGGTGTCGCGAGAGTCCGTCGTCGCGGATTTCAGAAGCTTGTTTGCTGAACTGCGTCGAGGACGCGTCAATATTGGCGTTGCTCTTCGCGGTACACGCACTCTACGGATGTCCTCTCGAGACTGGCAGGATCTCCGCTATTAGCGAAAGCCGCGGATCCAGGGAAAGAGGATATACCGGCAGGGACTGTATCGATGACCGGGGACCTCTGCTCCAGACCAAAGGATCGCGGCGCTCAAAGTGCACGGCAAACAGAGATGCACCCTCCTCGAGGGTGCTGCCCGGGGGACACGCGACCATGCGTCTCCGGAAGCACGATCGAAAGCCCACCTTTGGGAATACGGGATCTTGCCCCCGCGCTGCGTCAATTTGCGCAGGTTGTTTGACCCCATGGTTCATAGATATCGGGATTCGACTCGCTTTCGAGCCGACTGTTTCAGGGGGAAGGGAGGGGGCTGTTACGAGGTCCATGTGTATTCCGATTGCGACTACGGCGCGTCGTGGTTTGTGTCACAAGATTGTGGTTACGATGACTCTGACGATCGGGGCTTGAAAATTCACAGTCGGTAGGTAGAAATGTCGCTATCGATTATCGATGAAATTACTAATATCGTCGAAACGTTGATCGGATAAGATATCTAAAAATATCGATAAGACGAATTGGCAAGCTCAAACAATTACTAGATCGTGGAAATTTATGCAAGTACGTATTTCAGAAAGATGAATTAATCAAATAAAATTTTAACGTTTGAAAACTAAAATATTTCTTATTTTGCTAGCTGCTAGAGACAGCAGGAAAATTTTTCAGCTTGTTTAAAAGGAAAGTAAAAGTACGTAAATTCACCGATTTGAAAAATCGTTGCCTTCCACTTTCTCTGGCTGTTTATTTTTTTTATCCTTTTTCACATGTCAAGTGTATGAAATTAGTTTATCTTGAATATCGTCGAATTTGCTATACAATAATAATCATTTATGAAAATAATTATACGTCTACCATTTATATGTATATTTTTAATATAATCGAACCCCTTCAAAAACTTGTCGCAATGAATTTAACAAATATGCGTGACGCTAACTTGATCCGGACATCGATAAACTGAGAAAACAACAAACGATGCGTTTTAATACAGAATCAAGAAGAATCGATGTGACACTTTGGACACTTATAAGTAAAATAAGCTTGGATCTTATACTAGAAAAGGTGCTCATATTAGGCCACACCTCACCCTAAACAGTTTCTTGGTAAGCGTAGTAGTTAGAGGAACATTACAGAAAAATATAATTTATTCCGTGTAATGTCCTGCACATGGTGCATCCCGTGCAACCGGAAGTACGCAGTACGATAATTAGTTTAGGCGGCTAATTGTGGGCCTGGTACTCCAGTAGTTTACGATCGTACGGTGTCGTAAACGCGGCACGTTGGCTTATTGTAATCGAAGTCGCGAGGATTTCCGAGAGACCTAATAATATGTTGAAATTAGAGAGGTTTCGCAATTTCCATCGAAATCGGCGATCGAAGGCAGAGCCGCGGAGAACATCCGATTGGCGAACACATCGGCTAACGTAGCCGGGACTCCGGAGAGAAATTTCTCTGCGTCGTTGCCCATTATCGTATCGAGTATCGACCGCATGCCGCAATTTCTGCCCACCGGGTCACGTCCAGCTGCGAAATCGGTATGCGGAAGAGAAAATATCGATGATTATCGCGATGCGGACGGTCGCCGTCGGTTCCCCAACGTGAACCTAATCTCCCGACGCCGCCTATAACGGTGCCCTGTCATGTCTTTCGGGTTTCCACATACTTTTTGCCACCCTGTAGAAACGGTCTTCCTCGATGGACACCTGGAGCCGCGGAAGTTGCAACGAAAAACACGAGGCCGGTACACTTTTTTATCTGCTTTTAATTCTAAGCTTTTACGAGCACTGCGTCATCTTCTTCTTCTTCTTCTTCTTCTTCTTCTTTCTTCGGAAATAATTAACCCTTCGGTTAATTGGTAACTCGATGAACCTTTTTTCTGGTCACTCGCCTGCAGCTTGAAAGTGTTCGTCCGCGAAATAGTAGGTATTAAATGAAATAGAAAATGATTATAACGTTGAAAATAAAGTTTTTGGTACGCATGGAAATTTAGTGAAATAAACATTGTTTTTGTTAACAGTACTATAGTTAGCAGTAGTTTTGCTACATATCCGAGTAGCGACGGGATCAGTCATTGTATCATTGTATTATCGTTTCTTTCAGGAATCCAACAAACTGTACACTGTCTTTTGCTAATGTTTTTTTAAATGATTGATAATGTGACGCCTGTATAACTTTTTTCAAACATTTGGATTTCGTAGCTGTCATTTATATACTTAAGAATGTTTCAACAAAATTTCACGTAGTTTTTGAAAAGATTTTAAAGTAGCAGTTCATATTCTGACAAAATAAAGTATCATATAAGGGTTAAAGTAATTAAAATGATCATATCTATGGAATTAATGATCATCGACACTTTGACTTCATTGTTAAACCTTTCGAACCATCCTAATATCTTTAACAACTGGCAATTAAAACCACAGAGGTTACTAGAGAGCACTCAAGAACCTTATGAGGTCACGTTTTATTGTCTAACATTCATTCCTTTTCGTTTCTGTGACAATCTAATATATTATTATGATGGTGTGAAATCGTTGCACTAATAAATTTGCTTTCGCCAACGAGTTGAAATGAAGCCAAGAAAAGTCGACTTCCGAATCGAGATTGTGGTTTCCGGTCAACAAGTAGCTGTTGACGGGAAGAGTGTCAACAGATTAAAGATAGACGTGAAGGATGACAGACATGCATACACGATCGTTGATTACACTTAGAATTAATTACAAATAGATGGTTGACTTGTTATAATTATGTGCGCCTATAAAATTGATCTTTTCAGCGACTATGTCTACAACTTGTAAAACGTCATTACATAACATGCATAGGGTCGTCTTGTAACCACATTTATATGGCTACGTGTCGTGTACGTTCTACATTCATTTTATCTTCATTCTCTGTATGTTACACTAGAAGCGTTATTTAAATAAATAAATGTTTCAATGGCGAAATATTGAAATAACGTTCAACGTCTAAAAGGACTAGAAGCCTCCACAATATTACGAAAAATCGTAACAATGTATAATGTAAAATTCATTACTAGTTTCCTATGAATTAATGAACATTTAAAATAGATAAATTTCTATTCATGATGCGTAACCTTTCTCATGAGAGCAGTGACTCCGATGGTAAAATTGCTTCGTTTAAAAATTGTTATATCATCATTCACACCAATGTTCATATTCCTAATTTGTGTATATTTAATAACTTGCTAGAACTTAAAATGTGGCATGAGATAATGCGCTTTGTTCCATATAAATGATATACAGTGACACAAGTCACATTTCCAACATCTACATCATTGAATGAAAATCTATACATGACAAAATATTAAAAAGATAAACGGAATAAATCATAAAATTATGATTAATGTTTAAATTAACTCAACTCGAAATTTAATAAATTTGGTTATTAAACGCTCTTTGTTTCTCACAATGAGGAAAATATGATTTACGCCATTGCGGTTCTAATCCACTCATGCAATAAAGATATAAACGTCTACGTGGAGGTTAAATAGCTTCGAGTGCAAGGAGTTTCATCGACTCGTCATAATCGCCGTTCCATAAACAATAAAGAGTCGCGAATGAGGATGACTTCGACGTGAAGAACGAGTAGCATACCTACTTCGACTTCTTCGCTGTCCAACCACGTCGAAGGAGCCTCGGCTATTTTCTATACGGCGCGCTAATCATTAATTAGCTGTTTCTTTGGGCAGCATTCGTCCCGGGTGTTTCGACGGTTCTTGCCAATGCTGGGGGACAAGCAGGACGACGGCCACGGAGGGTTGGGGGAGAGGAGCTGCCGAAGACGTACGACGTGGCGAACGAGTCGGAATGTCGAGGGACGGCCAGCCATCCTAGAAAGGCCCGATTAATTTTTCGTGTCGGTGACATCGGTCGCTCGATCGTCCCGGTTTTTCGTCCGTTCAATGAAGATCGACGAAAGCCGGACCCCACTCGCGTGGTTGTCGTGTAGGAACGCTGGCCTGTGTCGTTACCAGAAAGATCGATGGTTTCGCGTACCCAGCATCGCGACGACTCGTTTTACTTTATTGTTATTGCTCCTCGTTATGTCACGCGGCCCCGTTCCGGAAAAATTAGCGTTTTTTTTTTCAGCAGCCCGACTCGTTGCAAGATTTCTTCATTAGCTTACAGCGCCGCGGTATAAAATTTTTGGCGCTGCTTTATGGAATCTCAGTTCATGGAATTTGTAGTTATATTAAGAAATATTTATTTAATCCTCAACACTTGATCCAGTTCAAAGCAATCTACGTCCACCTTGTCTGATGGTGATAGTAGACTGAACGAGATGTAACTCGCACGTCGACTTCACTTAGTTTGAGGAATTTGTTGATAAAGAATTTAATGCAAGTCCTTCCACCTTTCTTCGCCACAAGGCATTGTCCTTGTATTATGTGCTTCTTGGACTCTTATAGACATGGCTTCGGGTCAGACACTGACAAGATGTAAATTGTATGATATACAATCTGTAATTTCGAAAGACTGATACACGGATGACCCAACCTTGATAAACTGTTTCAATGTTCGACATTAACGAATATGATTTTGTATTAGTTCGAAGTCGTGTCAGCCATTTTGAATGATCATCTTCGTTCCGGTCTAACGTCGGACACGGGTAGTTGTCTTAGCCAATCCGACCACGTGTCTTTTCTGTACACACGTATATACTAACATTAAACACAAAAATGTATTCATTCGGATGCAAATTGCTCGCGAAATGAAAATATTCCGGTAACTTTTCGATTACGCCTCGTACAAGCTTCTCGAGACTTTCAGTTCAATTTGATTATGAATCTAGGAAGTGTCGCACAGTATCCTGGACTTGTTGGATAAAATGAATTTATTGCCTGGTGACAGCTTTTTACGACGTCCCCCGGACGGAGATCGGTTTTATTTTGCTATAAACTGGACCGGATCCCCGCGATCACCAAAGCCTGTCCCGTTGTCAATCAGTACTATCGAGATTATTCCAGCGGCGAGACACTTAATTTTTGTTTAAAAACCGAGCGACAAGTTTCGCGGCCAGCCCGGGAGACAGCCGATACGAGATCCGCGCGATTTCTGTTTCTAAAGATATTTTACGATCGCCGGCATTTATTCCCGAGATCTGTCGTCCGTGACGATCAAACGTCCCCGTTGGTTTATGGAAGCGATGCTATCTTCGCGGATATCAGTTCGAGGCTATAAAGTCGTTTCGCAATTACGGGGTGTCTGACAGGTGTATAGTGCGAGGCGAAACGCTGAGAGGTCCGTTGTTAGAGAATAAGAGGCAGAGACGAACGGGAGAAACGAAAAACGAGGAACAGAAGCCGGAGGTCCGCGGAGAGAATGAGGAACGTAGGACACGCCGGCTACTGAGCAACCTTTTTCCCTTTTTTAATGGGAAGCCGGTAAATCACAAATGTCTATAGCGCGTTGCCTTTTTATTGGCGAGCATCCGAGAATCGTTAAACAGCGGGGACCGCAGCCATTATAACCGAAATGAAAAAAAAAGTCGCAGCGAAAGAGTTATTTCTTTGACTAGCATGCACTTGGCTATTATCGCATTGATTCTGGACGATCGAATGACTTTCTTCATTGCCGGTAATTATTACCAATAACGCAAAATTCGATGTTCAGTGATTTGGAACTTTTCATTCGATAAATTGTTCATAAATGTGAAGAATTATTCGCATAAGTATTTACGTAATTTCATAAGAATATATTTAGGAGAATACCTTTGGGATCAATTCCATTTCAACTATTTACAGAAATACATACTCTGCGCAACTACAAAGATGATTAGAACTATAAACTGGGCATTTGTAGAAAAATTATTTAGACATACATAAGTGGTGCAAGCTGTCCAAAAGTCCTGTACGAATAAATTTTTATTCGATTAAAGTCTTACTCGGATAAATTTATATCTAGACAAATTTTCCCTCGATGAAATATTTATTCTACAGTATCGAATGAAACTTGTTTCGTCAATGTTTGATCCCTTACCCATCGAATAAAATGTTGACCAGCACCGAGTACCGTGAAAATGAGTTTTTCTCTCCGTGTTCCAGCAAGCATCGATTAACACACAGGGGCGAAAATCGGCGAAGAAGAACGAGAAGCATTGTGGGAGAGAAGAGGTTCGGAGGAAGGACGTTTCAGAAGGTACAGAGAGCCGGGAGAGGGTTCAATGGATCGAGGAGAACCGATAAACGAGAGGCCAAGAAACGGTAGAGAAGGAGCGAGACAGGCCAGCTAGAAAATCGGAGATAGCGTGCGAGAGAGGAGGTCGCCGACCCGTACGGAAATAGGATCAAAACCTTAGGTAAACGTAACTTTTCCTCCGCAGGGAAAGGGGGGCCGGAGGGGGGAGGAGGAGGTGGTGGAGGAGGGGAGGGCGGAGGCTCCCCGGGTTCGACTCATTCGGCGCGTTTGGAAATCCGCCAAAGAAATCCAGGAACGCCGTACGGCGTCATGGCGATTTCCCCCGTGGCTCACCACGATGCGCTGTACTTCTCGATCCATTAGCACGAATTGCGGCGCTGGCTAAGGTAATTGGACGGCTTCGAGGAATAATAATACACGATACGTATCGCGGGGGCCAAAGCTCGAATAAACGGGACGACGAAGGATGAAGGGACACGATCGGCTCGTACACCCCCGCACAACGAGATACCGCATCTGTTGTGTTAGGTGCCACGAAAAGATCCTGCCGATTTTCGAAATTCTTCTGTAACCAATCGAATGGAGGCGCCTTTTTGATGTCGATTCTTTACATTCCAATATTTGAACAATGTCTTGACACCTTTCTCAATTTTTAACACTAACCTACTAGACAGTAACATTGTCTACTGTATGTTACTTCTTACAAGTAAGAAGATACAATTTATTTAGATTTCGTACAGTTTTTACTATTACAAATGCTGTAACGATGTATTTTATTGAACCATTTCCCGTGAAAATGTCTTTATGATTTTTACGATTGTAAAATGCGTAATAAGTCGTTTAACCGTGGTTAATTTTGGTGGAAATAAAAAGTTTCTTATTTTAACTCTTGGACGATTTGTTAATTTCATAGCTCATCAATTGACAGTACTTGTGACTAATTTTGTGAGAAACACTTTCTGTGCGAAACTCTAATTTAGCAGGCGACAACCGCCACGTAATTAAATGTTTAAAAATTATATAAATTTCTTCTGATTATTAAACAGAATTGTTATGATAATTACACATTTTCTTGTCTTTTATTCCATCTAAAATGTATGCTAGCGTAAACATTCATGATCTAAATAACGGTACATGTGAAATGGTTACAATTTTATAAATATCATACCATATTTGTTCTTTTTTTAGACTTTGACAAAATTTTCGATTGAGGAATTCAATTATTATGGCCTTACAGTAATAGTCAAGATGGAAATGAAATTATAAATGCTGTTCAAAATACGTGTACAAGATATTAATTTCCAGAACCAGTACAGGATGTATAAAACTATTGTGGATATTAGAAGCAATTATAATACCAAAAAAGCAATTTTAGTATTTAGAAGCATTACTTCTGAAAAAGCATGTACTAAAACAAAACAAGATTCAAATAAAACCACTCATATCATTCGCGAATAAGAATAGCTGTATTATTCCAGTTCTAGACACCTTTAACCCTTTGCACTCGAAGTGATTTTAAGCTTAGATCCAAAATTGCTATTTTGATCAGCTGTAGTATAGTACTTAGTATAATTGATGCATGTGAAACTGAGTCTTGTGGCTCGTAAAACTATCACGCCTTTAACAAAAGAGTCTTTAATAATTATTATGTTAATTATATAACAATCTTCATTGGCGCTTCAGAGGCGCTACTCGAGTGCAAAGGGTTAAAATCGTTAAAATAATTCAAGAGATTCCTGAATTTACGCGTATATTATAAAAAACGATGAATAGTCTAAACGAAACCATTCCAGCCAATTTTCCGGAACAACGCGTGTCCGCGGCATCTAGGACTCGTTAGATTTAGTGTTAAGACAAGGAGCGAACAAGTATGCAAAATTCCATACAGCCATCTGCGACGCGAGTTTAAAAATCCTTGATTTGTGTTCGGTGTCGCGGAGGAACGAGCAGCAAAAATCGCCGGTTACGATTGTATCTTCAAACAAGATTTGAACGTCCGACTGGATCCGGTCGCTAACGGCAGGTAGCACAGTAGCCCCGTGTCGCGAGGTTGGTACCAGGTTGCAGGGATGTTCCCCGGGCAATCTACATCGTCCAGGAAGGACAGTCGGCGGGTATCGGGCTCACGGGGCCGTGTACCTTAGAAGTAGAAAGTTTTTCTCGTTCGATGACCCGGCACCTTCCGTCGAGAGTAAGGCCTGGCGGCGCGGCGGCGGCGGCGTCGTCGTCGGGTGGGATAGCCTGGCTCTCTTCGTATAATATAGAAGCCGGAGGCCAGTGGGGGAGCCGGTGGCCACCGGTGTTTATTCAGGAAGAGTTCTATTGCTCGTAGATAACTGTGCCCGCGGACAGTAACGAAGTCCATACGTTTCGCCGCGGTGGCACTCTCGATCGGCGAGGCCGCGGCCACGGGGATTTGCATGAACCGGGCCCCAATAGGAACCCGGTGTAGGCTACCCGTTCCACGAGACGTTCTCGTCAGACGTCCGGGAATTGATGGAAACTATATTTGGATGCCAACGAATAAATTGTAATCACCAGGCGAACGGATCGCGGAAGGTCGTTCTATATGGGACGTGCGCGACGTTTATGTGGCATTCTAAACTAAGAGATTTACGGAACGGTCGCTAGGCGATCTCGCCGGAATCGGCGTGCATGACCCGGTGGACCTACTCCGTGGAATCATAGGGGTGGTCCACACGAGTCACGTCGCCGATAATACTTTTATCGATGTTCGAACGCCGTTTCATCGACACCGAATCTCGCCGTTTATATTTCTCTACGGCTGTAAAGAGAGATGATGTATGTTACAATTTTGTAAAGGCGTAAGTTCGCGCATTAATTCAGCTGTAGAATGCACGATTTACGTACATATTAGAAAAGAAATCACGAAGGCAAATTAGATGGGCTCAAATGAATAATGCAATGTTTCGAAAGTGAAAACATGTGATTATTCAGTCACCCACACGTTCGGATTGCCCACAATCATTTCATTGACAATGTTCACTTATCGGTTTTTATGCGAAAGAAGCATTGTCTTTCTCGACAATTAATAGGATAAACCTGCAATAATTCTATTAATAAATTTAGCGATTGGAAAATAATGTGAAAGTATTCTTGAAGTCTCCAACTGTTTACATTGCTTTATATTTTATTTAGTTTCCATATTTTTAGTTCAGTATTGATTAATGTAAAAACATTTAAAAATTCCTTTAATGTTTTCACAGTTTTTCATTTTATTTAATTATTTCTACCAGAAATGCTTGAAATACGCAGTTTAGTTATTATACACAGAATTTTGAACATCTTTCCGTAATGATTAAACGATTGATCTTAAATCAAATGAATAACATTATAATATAAGATTAATAATATTATAACATAAACTAAATAAAATCATAATAGAAAATATTATATTCATCTTTACTTCATGTGTTACTGTATCTTTTTAGTAAAATTAATTAGAAATCTTTCATTTCTCCAGCTTTTCAATCCATGGAAAATTGACAAAACTCACGAGAAAATCATCACTTAAATCTCGAAGTACCACTACTTTTTAAATCGTCGATCCATTCCTACTAAATATTTTTCAATTAAAAATTGAATACATATCCTTCGAATACCGCATAAATTATCCAAATACTTTCAGCTGGACGCGTGTCAGAGTTTCATTGAGAAACAAAATCGTGAAGGTTGCCTTATTCAAACGTTCGGCGTCTTTCCATCGAGCAGTCAATTCGTTACGGTGTCTTCGGTATACTGAACATTAAAATGAACTGTGACAGTCTTTTTAAGTTGGTTCGCATAGTTGACAGCGTACACTGAAGTGGCAGTGGAAAGTACTTCACATGCGGTAGCAGTCGCGGGTTTCTGCATGAAAAGTCCTGTCGAGAGACCATCGATGCTTTCCCAGCGAAACTTTCCTCTCCTCGCTATTACCATTGCAAACATCCTGTTCCGACGGAGGAAGACACTTGAGAGATGTCTGACAATCGGCGTATCTGCCACCGAGCGCCAGTCAGACGACGCCGGTGAAAAGGAAAAGAACCGACAGCAGATTTCACAGGAAGGAAGTAGCCGGACAGAGACACGAGGACCGCGAGTCGAATGATCGATGGCCGTGGAGTCGCTGTGCGAGGCCATCGATCACCTGCGACCTCGTGTCAAGCGCTACCATAGCCTTTCTTCCGGTACCACGATAGTCAATGGCGATTTCAAGAAGCGACCGAGAAGCCACTTTTGCTGAATCAATTTTGCTTGGTCAACCATCGATTGATCCGATGCAGTCGATTGTTGCTTTTAGACGATCTGGAGTCAGCTTCGGGATCGCTTCAACCATATAACGAACAATAATTTTCATCTACGCGTGCCGTATCAAAAGAGCAAATCAATTCTGGAACTCGGTTTCTCATGATTGACAAAACAATATTGACATCATTCGATTTTCTCGTTTCATAAAACACAGTTTGTAATTTAATGAAGTTTATATGGCTTCAAACTGTTCTCTGTTAAATTAGTATACTTGTGAGTTATACGAGTATGAGTATTACATAATTCTCACTTTTAGCCAAGACCAATTTAAACCAATTTAATAACATTTTATAAAAATTTCTCTTGGAAGCATTTTTAAAATATCAAAGCTTCTAGAAGGGAAAATCAAAAAGCAATCTTTTTAACTGGTTTATTAGTTTAAGCGTTAATGTGGTTAATTAACTACTAAATTTCTAACGATTAAGGGAAAAATTCCTTTAATTTGCAAAAATTATCAATCTTTTAACATTTTTTTAAATAGAATGATGTAATTAATTCGAAACTTCGTACATATTTGTACGGTACTTTCAAGAAACTGTATCAATTTCGATTTGATCATAAAAACATTTTGTAAACTATGGTAGTGACCGTATTAAGAGCTGGATAGCAGTTACATCAGGAACAACAAAAGGATTCTTAAATCAAATTAAATTAAATCTGCAAGAAATTTAATACCTCAAAAATACTATCGGAATAAAATATTAACGTTATCGAAAAAGCCTAGTAACAAATTTTTTAATCACTAAACTACATATAAAAAAGGCTTGATAATTTTCTTTTAGACGACAATTTCAGACTAAGTTGTTAATCCTCAACTATTCAATTTCAACTTTCAAAAATACTAACTCTATTAAAAAGCTACCGGGATGCAAGCTGTCTAAAATAGTTGATAATTGAAGCTGTCGATGAATCTAAACACCATAAAAATATGCTGATATAATGTATGTACAAGTAATAATAATCTGAACAGCGTCTACGTAATTGAGAATTATAAATGTATGAAGCTAGCGCGCGTACGCATAAAATGTGTTCTGGTCACTGGAGCAAATCATATGATTTATAATAATTGGGCACAAAATGATTGCGTAGGAAGTAATCTTATTGATAATTAATGGTTATAACGTGATAGCTATTATAACTAATCCGTAATAATTTGTAATAATGGTTAATCATTTATCAGATTACGTTTTTCCCAACACTGAGCACGTGTACGTAAAGATAACGTGCAGAGGGAACATGTCACAAGCTATACACGTTTCATAAATTGGGACTATAATTATTCGAGTACATTCTAAGGAAAGGTGCTCTACCATATATGTATTTAGCATAGAAATTTCCACATTTCATTTATAATTTTCACAGTATAATAAGTATATAATACGAAATCATAAAAATGGTATTAGGTTGAAAACTATAAAACAGGCGTTTTCATAGCCCGTTTTAATTTCAACGCCCGTTTCATAGTTTTCATATAATATAAAAATTACCTATTCTTCTATTATACTTTTTGACAGGCTTAAGAATTATTCCGACTTTCGATGATTAAAATTTGTCTGCGACAGCATTGCCGAGTTCGCAAAAATGGTGTTACCGTGGTGGCTCATCCATCGTAGCGGGGATAGACGGACAAAACGGAAACTGATACGCTAGAAGGAAGGTGGTGCAATATCTGCAGTTGACCCACTTCGTGTATACCAACATGGTGTATATCGGTGAAGAAACAACGGAATGCTACCAATGCTACGGGGACTTTCACTCGGAAGGCTCATTCCTGGGTCATAGCCGGGACCAGCATGGCGATCGATTGTTTTCGAAAGGTCGTCGCCCGGTCCTCCATTAGCGGGCTCCCATTAGCCGGTTCCTCTCTTTTAGCACGATCTAAAGGTCAATCCGTGGATCGTCGCTACAATTATTTCGAAAATTCCTGTTGTCTTCAATTAGACCGGATGATGCCGAATCGCGCGGTAGACGGGTAGACGAAGGGAAAATATTTACGTTTCATTAAGCGCCGCCTGCTGGCCAATTAGCGGGGATCAATAAACAGAGGCTCGTAATCAAAGTTACTTTGAACCGATGTTAACACGCGTTGCAGTATACAAAACGATACTACTTTCGCCGATTCGATAGGAGCCCGGCGGTTTTTCCAATTTATGAAACTAGAAAATATTTGCTTATTATATCGAGTTTAGATCAAACGATTTCCAAAGAACAACACGATAACTTATGATCAAAGAGTCTCTCGTGAAGTTTGTTATAAAACTTTTCAAACTGGCTGTAGCATAACATAATTTGAAATGTTTAAAGCATGAGAAGAATTTTTTAAAAAATCAACATACAGTTTTTCCATTAATTAAAGCAAAAGAATGCTTGTTGATCACCTCGTTTCACAGGTAGAAGATCAAATAATTTGAACATTGCATTACGGAAGCCGTGGATGAAAAAGGAATTGTTTTCGTGAATCGCTACGAAGTTCCTGAAACATTCGGAGCTAAAGAATATACCTGTTGATCTTGGTCGTTACTTATTATTAGGACTAACATGAAATGATGGTTTGAAAAGTGAAACGAAGAAGCGAGAGGAGCGAAAAGAAGCTTCCAAGGGTTCAATTAAAACTATCGAGCTTCGGCGAGCACGGTATCGATTCGATTTAAATGTCCGCCGATGCTATAAGGGTAAAAAAAGGGCGATCTTCAGGTTCTTGCGATCCAGCCGAGCATCGAAAACAAGATTTTCAGTGTGCCGGAGCAAAACAACGGTGCGCTCCGTCGTTCCATAAATCTTGAAGAATGGTCAGTCCCTGTCGGCCGGCAAGAAACGAATGCCGGGTCACCGATATCGTTTCGATGCTCGCAGAACGTCGCAGAAGAAGCTCGCGGCCGCTCGTACGTCACTTCCCGGTGGAAAAAGAGACAGGGGACGAGGGGCACGGAGCGGACAGAGTCCCGTGCAGGTTCGCGAGCACAAGGCAGGAATTATGTGAATTCATTAACAAACGTGTCGTGCAATCAAACTGCTATTTACCAATCGATTAATTCAACGACTGATGCAATTTACGGCCGCCTAGCGGGCCGGGGAGGGCCGCGAGGTTTTCTGCTTCGTCCTCTTCCTCTACCATCTTGTCTCCTCGTCCTCGTCTCTGGCCCATTATGCTGCGCCGCGCTCGCTCACGGGGGTTTTGTTGATGCCGGTTATCGGCGCGTCCAATCGAGGCGCAAACATTATGCCTTTGATGCGAATATAATTGTTTAATAACTCATTGTCGAGATGATCCTCGGGCTACCGCCGCGCGGACACCGTAATGGCAGCAATCCGAAAACCATTTTCGTGATGTTCTGCCGGACCTCTCGCGGTCCTATCAACGACATCAGCCTTCGGATTATAACCTGCGCATTAAACGATTTATCCTGAAACACGTTCCGTCGTTTAATTGCTGTTGTTTTATTGCACCGCTCGCTGAAGTTTAAACGTTCGCGGTCGGAGAATTTTGTCAGATCTGCTCGTGAATCGGACATAAGGTGCGTATTATGGAGCGCCTCTGAGGGTGTATAAATTATCGCCCACTTTCTTGTAACTTTAAAAACATTATCGTTGAAGATTTACACTACTGTTTGACAGATTGATGTTTTTAGGTAACGTGTCGAAGTATGAAATATTTATTTAATATGCATGAATGAATGATACGAATAAAATGCTAGAATACAAGCGTGTACCTATTATGGGACCACCTACCATGTCCACATATATGTCTCTGTTCAACGGGCCTTATTTTCAATGGCTTAATAAAAAATGGGGATATTTAAATAGAGAAATGAAGACATTAAAATGCACATACACATATTCTTAGAAACATCCGTATCCGAATAAACATTTTTTTACGGCAGATTGTTACATAAGAGTATTTCTGAAAGTGAATTTGTAAAAAAAATGTTTGAGAAGATTAGTATACTTTTTAGGTATTTTTACCTTATTTGTTCATGACGTAGTGACTGACACTTTCAATGAGATACAAAGTGATGGTATGTTGCAAATAATTATTCTACTTGAATGGAATTTGGAATAGATTGTGCTTAACAATGGAAAGCGAACAACTATAGCATCAGTTCCTTCTCTAATCCTCTCGACTTAGGTATCCTTATTAAATAATTATTCGAAAGGAAAATTCAATGAAAAATAAATATCTTTCACAGTGCAACCCTCGCGCTGCTGAATTTAATCATTATTTTAATATATTATTCACATGAAAACTAAGTATTATATTATCTTAATGGAACGTTCACAGAAAAATCAATATTCTATCCATCCCGTAACAAAATCAAATCTACTCTTTGATGAAATACGCAGCGAAATATAGAATATTAACACACTGCGTACGGGAGACGAGATTTCTCGTCTTTAGCAATTCGACCGTTGTGGCCGGGAAACGGGATATCTCGTTTTCAGGTTTTTTCGACTCAATCGACGACTTTAAACTAAATATAGACTTTCCTGTTATGTTACCAGGGTAACGAAGTCTTGCATATCCCCTTAACAAATGGTTAGCAAAAAAAGATGAATTTCAACTTTTCGAGAGCTTAAAAATACGCCGTACGCAATGTGTTAACAATTACGAAGCGTGCGAGAGTTAATTAATTAACAATGCGATTCCTGAATTTGTCTCACGTATTCGTAAAGTAGAGAATCGATACGTCGAATGGATACAATCAGGAAAAATATTTCAGTGATCGAAGTGGCCTAAAGATCGCAATTCTATTCCCGATATTTCGCGGAGTCCTGTTGCCCTGGGAAGCCTCTTGCAGCGTATACAGCATAAATTAAGCGTTGATACGGTTGCCGCGAGGAAAGCAAATACACGCCCGGTGAAAATAGAAAAGGAAGACGGGCCGGGAAGACACTGGCTGTTCGTTGCCTGTCCGTCCAGGCTTCCCGAGAAGCTCTCGTCGCTCGGCGACGCATTTATCGATACATCGAGCCCCGCGTCCACCGATGTTCGCCGTTCTTCTGAGCCTCGGCTCGGCCGGAGACGCACGATCGCTTTCGTGGCCCCCGAGTATCGTGTTTAAATCGATGGAAGGAAGCCAGCTGCTGCAACCGGTTGGCGCCGCTCTGCCGAGTGACTTCGGACAACAGTCAAGAATCGACTTCGACGATCCGTTGGTCCCGTGGTGCTCCGCGATACTCTTCCCCGTAGGGGGCGATCAGACCCCGTGCACCACCATTTAGCACACAATGCGCGATCGACGCTTTACGAGTGGATAATCTAACGATTTCCTCGATCCTCGACCTGCGCTCGCCGGTCCAGCAGCACCGGAAAACACCACTAATCTTATGTATATATATTATGGAGGAAAAGTACTCGGAATTTGCAAATACAATAAAAACTATTTATTTATTGGCTGAACTTTATTTTAAATAAGCCCCATCCGAGGCGACGCACAATAACTCTTTTAAAACTAAACTAAATAACTAGAATTGTTTTTAATAGAGAGCTAATTTGTTACACGATGTCTAAAATGATTCTTCTTTTAACTTTGGTATTATTTAGGATGACAAAATAATGAAACATTCTCATGTTTTAACTTCTTCGTCTGAGTTTATAACGAAAATTAAGATAATGCCTTTCGTAGATGCTAGTTATTTATACACGCGCTGAAGTGTTAAAAATTGTGACAAAGCTGCGATTTTTGCAATCCTTGATTTACTGTAACTGATAACGACGTTAACCGATTGCGATCAAATTTTCAGCACGCATACGAATCATCGAGATCTATGAAATCTCGGACTGCATCTGCTATAATGTATGCTTCAGTGAAAAAGGTTCATCGACAAATTTCTCACAGAAGATCTTCTATAATTTCAGTTAAATGCAGCAAAGTGCAATACATCAAATTCAATTAAGATATACGTATCTTTTTTGCGGAAAGGATAGTATACCATTTTGGTCGAGAGGCACATATTTTGTATCGATCGAGGGAGCCGATTGGAACAGGCCACCCTGTATACCCGTTCGGAACAAAATTGCACGGCGCTCGCGCACAAATTAGAAAGAAAAGGCTCGCGGTACTGTCACGAGCGCGCAAGTGTTGCTGCCCGACGAAACGGACACGACGGTAATTACAATTTCATAAAGTTTCTTAAATCAACCAGGTGTACATGGGTCCCGAAGCTCCGCTCGTCCCGAGTATTTAACACACAGGTGAGCATTACGGGGCCGTGGCGGCGCAGAGCAGAGCAGAGCGGTGCGGCGATTTCCTCTTTTTGTTTCCGCCTCGAAAGCACGGGACGGGCAAGATATTAAATTTTAATACCGGGTACGTGAGTGACGAGACATCGTAATTCAAAATTCAATTACCAGAACTGTTTTCCATGGGCGCGCGTTCGTCGACGCGTTCCTTTTTCCGCTCGCGACCGTTCGAGGGCTAATGAAAGGTAAGTGCACACGCGCGCGACCGCGATCGGTATAATGAAATGGCTGCCGCGATACGAAAATTATAATTAACCGCGGGGCACCTCGCTGGATCGGAAACGACGATATTAAGCCCCCTTTTGGGTTTAGACGTTTAGAGTAATATGCTCCACGATCGACAAAAATTCTTGTCGCATGATGGCATTTCTTTGTTACCAATGGTGACGATACAGTATCGATATTTTGAAATTTAATATGACGATACATACATTTCAGTATCGATAAGCAGCCCGTGATATTGAAATCAGTTAGCTAGAAATCAGATAGCTTCTAAATAAGTCTCTGTTATCTACCCTCTGTCACTGTTGTTATAAATAAAAAAATTTCATAATTGAATTTAGTATTATTTATTAATTCTTTTTTAGGATTCAGTATTTTTGTGTACATATAACTGGTGCAGAAGTTTTAATTTAATGACACGTTTCGATAGTAATAATATCGACATATTTTATTCTCGATATCATGTGTATCGAAATTTTGAATATTAATTATATATATATATTATTTATTTATATTATTATATATGGTATTATATATAATGTAATAAATATATTCAAAACGAATCTCATAATAATTCAATTCTGCATACTGCAAGTGTATAAAATTCTACAGTCCACTTAAAAATCATGATGGAAGCACATTCGTAGGCTACATTTAATAACTACGTTCAACAAAAGCACCTTTGATGTATCGGTATGGCCTACAGTGTTCATGATCGAATTTTTTCCGGGTGCTCGTGTGGTTGATGAATTCGGTTGCCGAAGGACGTGAGGCGTGGGTGCGTTTGGTACAAGTCCTTAGCTGTCAGAGTAGGAGTATGTTGCTAAAAATCGGCTCTATTGTTATATCCCGCGGACACGCCAAGCCACGGTGGTGATTTATTGCTAGAAAGTTACGTTGTTGCACCGGTGAAATACTGATATAATGAAACGCTTCCACATAAACGGAAATAAATAGTCGAATAAAACAGGGAAATACATAACAGCGCTACTTCAAGCGACAAATGATTTATTAGATTTTAAATAGCGAGCTCAATTTCGAAGATATTTTAAACTTACAGTGCCATTGATGAAAAATATACGTGGTCATTGTACGCCCAGATATTGCTATGCTAATATATAGATTACAATGCTTAACCACTTTTTTCATGTTTTAATAATTAATAATAATAATGACAATGTTTATTACGTCAACGTATTGAACTCTTTGTTGCAATGAATGTCGTAATGATGAACAGACGAGACAGAGATAAAAATACGAAAAAGTGGTATTAGCAAGATAACAATGAACGTAGATAGAGTGAAACAATTAATACTAATATGAACCTTGGATAATAAAGATAGTAGTAATACGAGTAACATCAATAATAATACGTTTCGAGATAAGGGGAAATCCTATATGTTGTATACATAAAGCCTCTATAATTTATTTCTTTTCAGTAATACTGTGATTAATGAAAGGAAAATATTTGTGCTGTAAGAAAAATCAAAATTAGTAATAATAAATTATATAATCAAAAAATAATAATAATAAAAGACTGGAAAGGCTTGTGAAGTATTAGATACACTAGAAAATCGTTAAGTGTATTTTTAAAGATAGTTCATATGCAGAATATTTGGGTCGCTGAACATTTTGTTATCAGGTTAATTATTTATTTAATTCATTGATGAAAAATGAATATTATGTAAAAAAGTAATTTCTTGAAAAGTATTTAATATATGTGAATACAGTTTTCGTATCAGATACATATTTTATGGTATGGTTGGTTAGATTTGATTTACATTTCTGCGAAATCCGATCGCCTGAGCGAAGTACATAACATTTTTACCCTTTTAATCAAAGTAAAAGATTGTCTTTTTTTGGAGCAAACGTGGTGAAGATTTCTACTTCGGATATTATTTTAAACGCGTTAACGATTGTTCTCCATGCGAAATCAGCGTGCTGACACGTTGCCGTTCATTTTTCATTGGGAATGAAATATAGTCCAACTAACTTCTCTTCACAATCATGCATTGTACCTTGTACATATGCTCGCATACAACAATGAGGATATACTACTGCTTTATTTAATCGAAGATGTATTATTTTCAACAAGGAAGAGATTACCAAATTATGCAGGCTAGGAATGATCTCGATGTTATACGTGATTATATTTATTTTGATATTCATATATTTATTATATTTATTACAGTAAATACGAACGAAGTCGCGACGTAACATTTTCGTAATTTCTGACGTACAATATTCGCTGCCCCGAAAAATTAGTTCTCGGTAGTTCTTCCGCGTTTCCGCCCACGTTGCGACGGCTCCGCGAGTGTTGAGAAAGAAAAACATTAAAAATATTAATGACTGATAAACAAGTGAAGTTAGAGCGCTTGCATAATTTCTATCGGAGAGAAAAAAAATGAAGACCAATAACGGGAACCGAGGGGACATATTTGTAAAATATGTTTCAGCGCCGCCGAGAATTCTAGAGACGTCTAGTATCATATTCCACCTAATTAATGGTGGCATGCGAGCCATGTCCGACTGTCCATTTTTACCGTGGCCACGAAAAAGATTATAAGCCACTCGGACATAACTTCGGTTGACATTCAGCTTTTCCCTGCAGCGCCGATTTTTCCGGGTTTCTCTGATCGCGAGTTTCTACAAATCGGCCTCCGATCATTAGGAAACATATCTCAGGCCCCCGGAGCACGGAGCGGAGAAGCAATTTGTATAGAAAGTATACGACTGTCGTATCCGGTAGTACATAATAAACTAACCTCATTGAACCGGTGAACTGGTTTACCTCAATGTCATTTGATATTACTCCGTGAAAGAATGCTGGTCCCGAGGAGACAGTCATTAATATGGCGACTGATAAGCTGATCGAAATCATCGCTGGATTACGGCGTCTAAGCAGAATATACGGTGTCATTCGACTGGATCAGTCGCTTTATAGGCGGATTTCAGAATGAGGCGAGAGTCCAGTCGGCAGAATTTAAACGCGAAACAGCTGAACGCGTTGCGTTCGAGCTGATATTCATAATTTAATATACGCAGCAGGTGTTTGCGCCGCGCCGGTCGAATAAAATTATGTTACACTGATTAGCGGACCGATGCGGTAAATTGCTAGCAGTTTGTTTCCCAACTGCTACGCGGGAATTTATTTGACAAACTTTCAAATTGGTTGTGCCTAGTTCAGAAAGCAGGGGCGTTCCATCGATTTTTTCAAATCAGTTTATTGTTCATTATAGGCAATGCGTGTCTGTCGCAAAAGGATAGAGACTTCTGCTAAATTTAGCTATCCGCTTTCTCCATTTTCCCTCGCGAAAGTACGTAGGATAAAAATCATTGCCCCAATGAACATTGCATAGATTGAACAATTTTCAAAATTTGTACCCATTTCTCAGGTTGTAAGATCTCCTCATCGTAAGAAGTAGATTCAATTTACTTTAGGTTTCCATTATCTTCACAGTTGCAATGATCGGAGGTTATTCGATTATAATAATTTCTTAAAAAGGGAAGAAAAATGACATCATCTGTCGGCATTAACCAATATGTTATTAATATCTTTGTCTACCTGATACTTTTTCGAATGGGCAAAGGTTTTGGAATGTAAGAATAAAGAATACTGCGCGTTGTGGTGAGTAAATAAGTCATTGTTTGTCTGAAGCAGGACGTTTCGTAATTTAAAAATAATGAATATTGTGTGTTGTGTGCAATGGATAAATAATTCATTGTTTATCCGAAACGTATCCATGTTTACTTGAGTGAGTAAATCGGCTGATAACAATAGAATCATTACATTTTTTAAAACTTGATTATTTTCACTTCAGGAATATTATTACGCCTGAACTTGTAAAAGGAACATTATATTTATTTTATAATTTCTATAATACTTTAACACATTTCTTAACGTATCGACTATTTCTGCGTCGTGAGAATTGTTAGTTTATTGCAAATATTATTTCTACTTTTGTCAAAATCAATTGTTTTTATTCGACGAATATCGTTGCACTTTAACAAAATTTCGTCGAATTGATTACTGTTGCTTCACGAAAGTTACGTAATCTCTTAGAAATGCAGCAGGCTGCACGATAATTGCTTCTTAATGCACGGTACAGTTTAGTTTCGACCATGACCGCCGCAGGATGCGATAGATCTTGTCCGAGCCGAGAAAAATGAGAGTGGGCCGATCGTACACGCTTCCCGTGTCCGTTCCATAGGTGTTGTCCCGTGATCGGTGTTATTAAGTCCTCGGAAATATGGCCCTGATGTCCGTAATAGCGTAATAGGCGAGAGATCGATTTTACCAGTGGTCTCGCGGATCGGCATGAATCGGATCGCCGGCGTCGACGCACCTGACACGACGCAGAACAGAGCAAAAACAAGCCGGGGGCAAAAAAACCGAAATGCCTTGGGCGTGATTAGTAGTCGGTTTTCGCGTCTTCGGAACATAGTCGTACTCTCCACCCGTCTCTTTATCTTTATTTCTATTATTACCGCAGCCTCTTTTTATGCTTTAGTTACGCCGCTCTGGCTACCGACTCTTCTCGTTCTTTCATAATTGTTATCTCCGTCCCAGTCATTCGCTCATGCACTTCCTTTTGTTTTCGTTTCCTTGCCCCAGCTCTTTGTTCTACGTTTTAATCATTTTCTTTCTCTTCGGTAAAGCTGCCGAGGATTAGACGTTTAAATTAACGGCGGGCTAATAAATACTCAACAGTTATAACTTTTAAAATATATGATTTGTACGAAGATATATTGTATACAAAAGTTGAATGGTTTAAGGGGATACGTTGTATAGTGCATTTATTTTTTTATGGATGGAGGCCTTTCGGAAATTTGAAGATCAATATTGCGTTTTGAAATGGGATAATGTATATCTTTCATATCAAAATATGGAGGAATATCGATATCTGGGTAAAAATGGTACTTATCTTTATTAATACTGAAACTAATAACTAACGAGTAATTTCAATTTATTTCTTGAAAATTTTCATCACGTAATATCACGTTGATTCAATGGTGTGACGAAAATTGATATTACGTGATGAAAATTTTAGAGCTAATAAAGGCCAATACTTTTTTACTCAGACTTCGATATTGTTCCATATATTGATATAAAAAAAAGTATTCTATCTAAAAAAGATCAACCTTCAAATCACCGAAATGTATCTATCCATGAAAAATTAAATACACTACGTAATATACCCTTTAAATCTCTAAAACTATTGTGTATGCAATTGTATTTTCTTCGATTTAGAAGGAACATATAAATAACTAATAATATAAAATGTTTTATAACATAAATGATAGTTCGTATCTATTATTTAAAGTCTGACAACTATATATATTCATGATTTATACAAGTTGAGTCATTTGACTCGTTTACCTTCTTTTTTCGTGTAAACTACATGTTATATAAAAAAGTGGTTCCCACTTTTAAAAATAATAAAATTATTACGGTGTAAGATTCACCGAGATATTCTACAGTTGACTTTCAATGTAAATAATATTCAAAATGGAATGTAAAAGATACATGTGTAAGTTTTTCATTTTTTATCAAGTAACCTCCTTATTTCGATCAAATAAGGTATTAATAGAAAAGTAATTACTTATCTTTATACTAAAGAATTTTTGCTCGAAATATTTGTTGCATACGACATATAATTTACAAAAAATAAGATATGAAAAGATTCGATGAATCACCCAATCAAATGAGTTTTGACTAATGATGACTTGATAATTGAGACACATCCAGTGAGAGTTGTCCGCTCTAAGACTCTATTAAACTCGTTTCTAATAAGCAGGAAGACTGTTAATGATTTCGATTAGGATCCATAAACAGGTTGAAATACGCTGCAACATCAAAATTAACACGAATATTTTTCCCGCAAAGCTAATAGTACCTGTTCTTCGAACTCGCGTCGCGTCGCTCCGCGTGTCTCCTTCCTTCATACGTGAAAGACGGAATTCTGTAAGATTATTAAGATAAGCCGTCTTGGTGCCGCTGCGATAAGTACACCAGGGAACCAGTCGATTCGATTACCGAAGCCACGCCAGCGCAACAGCGAAATCTATAGCCTTGAAAATCTCGAATAATCCCGGAGAAAAATAAACCGTTTCTCACCGGAACGAGACGTTTCTTTGCTTGTTACCGTACCGCCTTGCAGTTAGCGCTCTTAATTGACTCGGGGATTTGCATATTATCCTGTAAATTCTGTATCGTTCGACTGCTAATTAAAACGGATTCACGATTCTTCGATCCGCCATTCGATAGGAACCAAATTTCGCGAAAAACTGAACGCGGACTCCATAACGAGCGTCAATCTGTCCTGTGAAATTCGTCCAATTCCCGTTCTCAAGCACGATAGAATCTTAATCGTCTGAACTGAACGCGAATATCGGGATTTTTGGATAATAAAGTAATCACGCAAGCTACAATTTTATACTATGCCGATGTTTTAATCGCTTGCACGTTAAAGGTATTCAAACTGGTACTACTTCGGCACTTTTGATCCCCCACTGATTGAAATTTTACATATTCGTTTAAAAGCAAGAACGCAAGAATGAGGTAAAACGAGTCTAATTGAAGCATATAAGAAAATTATTTCGAGATCGTTTCTGAAACTATTTCAGATAAGTGTACGATCAGTTGCAGTCATTATGGAAACTCCTTACTTGAACGAAGGTATTGCTAAATTTTTGAAAATCAGAAAGAACAAAAAATATTCGATGTTTCGCAACAGTTACGAACTTCTGTAGCCATAGTCTTCATGCCTGTGTCACGATTTATTTTTATTTAATCTCTGTTTCTTACAATCACTTTAAAAAATAGTAATTTTACATAAAAACTCGCGATCTAATTATAACACCTCTTATTAACATCGAGAACAGATAAAAGAGTTACACAATATTAATTGTGTATGAAAATATGTAATCTATTGCAGTAATTGTTCTCGCTTGAATTAATGGAAACCATTTCTGACATTAACACAAGAAATTGTCCACTTTAAAAAAAACTACACCCGCAAGATAGAATAATTGAGTGTTTAAAAATATTTCCAAAACTCTCTATTGATCTCTTCTCCGTACAAACTTATGGCCAACTATCACGGCCACTGTCAAACCTACTCACCGAAGCAGCTCGCCAGTGGTTCATGGAAAAGGGAACGCAGCAGAAGGTAATAACAAAGCAACCTGGGGGCCAGAGAAAGAGAAGGAAAAGAAAAGTGTTAGATTCGCTGGCAGTTCGCGCCAACGAGCGTTATTACGGGTAGAGGCTCATAAAAATTTCAGCGGTGCTATTTTGTCATTCGGTGGAGCGATCTCGCGAAATGATTATCCCGCGAAACCGCAGCCGCCGGTCGCCGAAGCGCAATCGGCCGTTCCTCGCTAGCGGAGAGCTTTTCGAGACTTCTGCATCGCGAATAATTTGTTTACCAAATCTGCGGTCTCTACGTGCGCGATACCGAGGGGGCGAACAAGAGAAAGACGAAGTCAGCGAGAGCGTTTATCGCGGTTCACCGCGACGATTTATCAACGTTCCCCGCGCTATCTCTTCCGGCTCGATTTGAACTCTGACCGACACGAATGGCTAACACGAAATCGTGTAACGCCTTTTATTGCGGCGGCCACGTCAACGCCGGATCGTTACAACGACTATACGCACAACGAGCGTACCTTTCGATGGAAAACCTGGGTGAACATCGCCGGCCTTATGCTCGCTGTTTGGAAAAGAAATCGGCGAACATCAATTCCTAATTCGCTTGTCGCGATATCGTTAAAAGCTTCCCCGTGTTCCGCCGATTTTCTGTCCTGTAACGGCGTGAGCACCGCGTCGATCATATACCACTGACACGATATTTTCATAATTGAAAATTCATTTTTTATCGGCTAACAGTCGGACGGCAAGGAACATTATTCAATCGATGACGAAATCGCACAGATACTTTATGTACAGGGTGTCTCGCAGCTTGAGGGATATACTTTATGAATAGATTCTACACGTCAATGCAATAAAATACTTTGCTTTTCAATTATGCTGAATTTATTTCTTAACCCATGGTGTTTGTTCACATTCACAACAACCTGTCTTAACACTTAGACAACCGCGCGAAAAACCTAAAAAATTGCATATAAATAGTGGTATTTTATTCAGTTAAAAGAAAATATCAAAGCAAGTTTATGAGGCATTGATTACTTCTTCGATATTCGTACATTATATAAATCATAATAACATTAAGAAATTGCACTGTTAATTATCGCAAAAAATTCTCTGTTCAGTTATTGAACGAGTAAATTTGAAACGGGGTGATCTCCCCGTTCGGCTGGTTAACCCCTTGCACTACGACTCCTTCCATGTTGCGTTGATTAGCACTTGTTTGTCCTTAATATTTTCAATTCAATTCAATTCAATTTGAAAAATTCAATTTGATTTCGATTTGGAAGAAATTAATAATATTCACAGTTAGCAGAGCTTGCATAAAATTTTCACCACGCGTCTGACTCGTTATTATAGTGCAAGGGGTTAAGTGTTAAGTCGAAACAAAGTCGGATAGAACGTACGTTTATATGACGTCTTCTTATTGTTTGCATGTGTAAATTTTATTTCCGTAGTTACGCAAGTTAAGGGACACCTTGTATATCGACAGTATATGTCACAGAAGTTACAGGTATGTGACTTTAAAATGCTATCCAAAAACTGGCCTAATCTTGAAGGGCCAGGGAAGACGAAAAGAAGAAAGAAAAAAAATGAGGCAAACGGTATGACAGAAGCGTCTGTTCAAAGCTAATTATTAAACTGTAGATTTTATGCATTTGTAGTAAAAAGTAGGTGAAATTTAAAATAGCGCGAAAATTGAAAGAAATCTGATCATGTCGATAATTTAACTTCAACTTGTTAGAAATATTAACAAAGAGACAAAATAGTGCTTGGCAACTATGCCCTGTGATTGATGCAGACAATTTTCATTTTTTATAAATATCTACAGTCTACCAATTATCTTTATTGCATAAAAATAAGATATAATAATTTAATGATAGATTATAATTGGAAACAAACTATTGATAACAAATGGTAGCAATGATAATATTAATGAAATTATAACAGTTAATAGTTATTCATTATATTTCTGATAATTTTGTAATTTATGATAATTATCACTACTTCACTCATTTTTTTAAACGTATTGATCGACAAAATAGCCATAAATATTATGCATAACTATCAAATGTTACGACTTTAATAGTATTATCGCTACTAATATTTATTATCGTTAATAATTTTCTAATCATAATCTATAATTAAATTATTTCAACTCATTTTTGTGTGACAATTTGTGTTAATTATTCTTCTTGGTTTATTTCTTCCATTTTCTAAATGTCGCATCGAAAAGTGTGTTGCTTTTAGGTAATTTTGTAATTGTATAAATAGTTGCAACCGATTTACTCCTGATTATATTCGTATAAATATATCATTCTAAAATTACGTAAAATCGGAAGCAGTCGACAATTAATCGCACTATTATTGTAATAATTTTACAATCTCAATTCGAATAAAATATTCGACTGAACATAATTTATTCGGATTCGAAACAATTCAAATAACGCCCGGTTCGGCAGTTGACTTAGAACGTTATTTCGGTATTTCACTATAATAAATTTTAATCTGCTTTCAAAAATGGTTTTTACAGTCCTCACGTTATCGAATGCAGCGTTGCGAGCAGATCCTGGCACGGTTCGCTCGAAATTCTCGCCTCCGCGTCGATTAATTACGTTTTTCTAACTTCGGGTCGATTGCAGCCCGATCGTGCAACAGCCGTCTCTCGCCGCCGCTACTTTTCTCTTTTCTTTCGATTGGTGCACACCGTGGCAATCGAAACGTATTGCACGTGTTCCGTTGCTAATTACCCAGCCGGATGCTAATTACGATGTTTTACAGCCGTTATTACGTAATTAAGTGTCGCTGGAATATTCGCGCCCGGTTCAAACGAGCATTCGCTCGATTTAGCTAACGATTCCGCAGCGGTAAGTCGTTTCTGGCTTCGATGACGATCGGCGGACTTTTTATTCAGTTTTATTAATGATCCGGGCTTGCTCCCCTTTCACTCTAGTCGTACGATATTTCTCGGAACCAGCAAAAATTCTTAAATTAGCTGGTTTGTCTCTGCGTGGTAATCGTATCTAATCGAGAAAATAATATTATCGATTAGAATTCGATTCGAGATTGCCTGTTTTATAACAAACATTGACTTTAGCTTAATACTTTCCGCCTATGTAGCAGATCTTACTCTAAGCCAATATTCAATTGAATAGTTTAACACTTTGCGGAGGTACAAAGTATCATGATTTTGTAATTTTATCAAAGTCTAATTCATTGCACATCGATCGATATTGAAAGCTGCATGTTGATTGGATATTTTCCTGCGGACTGAAATTATTCCGTCAACTGTAAGAGACTGATGTTAGAGGAAAATATATGTTTCTTGGTTTAATAAAGTCAATTTATTCAAGATAAGTCAATAAATGCATAAAATCTCCTGTCTAATTATAAACTATGACATGATATTCTGCAATCCATAACTTTTCTGACGCAATATTTTCTTCATATTTTATACAGGGTGGTCCGGAATTCACACTACAACCGAATACAGGTTGATTGTACACGAAAAAATAAAAACCAAATTTGATATAACAATTTTTTTATCCGAGTCTATATTTTCAAGAAAATCGACTTTATTTTGTTAAAGTAAACCTTCTACTACAGTTGTCTCCGTCCAAGATAGTGTCTACAAACGTTAATTGTTGCGACTATGTAGTGAATGAAATGTTTCCAACATTGTCAATGTTTTAAAACAATATCATGGATGGAGACACCTGCGGTAGAAGAATAGATTCAATGTAAAAATTAAATATTTATTATAAAGTATTAGTATCGCGTAAGTATTAATTATACCAGTATCTCAAAAAGTACATCAGTACTAACTGTAAGCGATAAAAAAAGATTAAAATTTTAAGAAGTTTGACTTGCAAAGTAATTATTGGGCGACACGGAACGAAGTCATAGAACGAGTGAGTTGCGATCGAATGAAATTGATTTCGGGTCAAATAGACACGTTGAGAGTAATAGATTTGACAGTAAATGGAAACGGAAAACCTTGAGCAGACACTGTACTATCCTATTCTGAAGCGACTGCACAGTTCGGAAGTAATGGCATAGTTCTTCCGCATGAAAAATCGCATTTCCCGACGCGTCTACGAAAGAATCGGTCGCGCAATTAAATCGTACAGACTGAACAGCCGGCGCTGTCGCACAATTACGCGAAAGACACCACTTCCTACGCGGACCGACATTGTCGATCCGTTGATGAGAAAAGCCTAACACGTTCTCTGTCGTTTTGCGCAATTTTCCCGTGGCCGGTTCTCGTGCAACCACCAACATTAATAAGGTGTTAGCCGGGTCCGCGCATAATTGAGGAACACCGAGCATAGGATACGACGTTGCAACAAAGCGACGGTGACGGGTACAGACGAGCCATATCCGGGACGTCGGCCAATAAAATTAATCGCTTTTGCTACATCGCCTGAATAATTTATGCTCGCTGCCGTGTCTAGGAATTGGCCGATGATCGTTCAGGACGTCGTCTACGGCGTTCCGCTTGCGACACACTGTTTTCATGGAACACAAACACTCGTTCGCGTTCGTCCGAGCCTTAAAAATCCTTTGACGATTAACTGAACCACTTATGCTACCGTCTAAGAGCATTACGCTCTCACAAATCGGGCAATCGATTTTTACAAAAGCGATTCCGAGCGCGGGAAAAATTTCGTCGAGATGCGACGATTTTGAGAAACTGTTAAATGGAAGCTACAAAATAAAATGAATCTCGATTTTTTCCAGTAAATTTTAGTAATACCCATGAATTATTAACAATAATTAGGCAGTAAGAATATGTTCAAAATTCCTGACTTCTTTTATTATACAGCACATTTGCAGATTCATTACATAATACAGGAGCTACGTATTGAATCTTTATTTTTAATACTTTTGTTGAGCTCGAATAATGAACTAGCATTTCCTGACTCTTTAAACGTGTCTTTTGTTATACATTTGATGTAATAATTTCTGTTATAAATACGTAAAATATAATACATCATTTATTGTATACATACATTTATTGTATAACCAACAAAGATTAAATCTAATTAATTATTCAAACGTGTTACTTTGATTAGTTTGAATGGATGAGGTTTAATTGTAACACTTATACATTTCTTAGGTTAAAAATGATGCATTTTCTGCTTCGATATACTTTTATAAAATCTTTCGTGTTTCCATGTTTGCGTTATCAGATGTATTTCCTGGAAATATGAAACCATAATTGAAATATGTTAATTTATGGTGCAAATTAACAACGACGGACGCAGCTACTTCTAAGGAAAATATTTTAATTTGAAAATGAAGAAACTGCATAAAGATCTGCAGTTTAATGACTACATAACGGTCAAGACAGAAATATTTTGCATTGATTGCAAGAAATAGAAACTGAATACAATTTCACTCTTTCCTTAATCATTTTAATAAATAGAAAATCATACATTGGCAATTTCAAATTCATTTAATCGTTCCGCTGTTTCTAGTTGAAACTACTGAACCCTGCCATAGATGCATAGGATCCGCGGCGCAATGACAATGCTAGTAACGAGAAGAATGATCGTGGCACCATTAACATTCGACGACAAAGAATTCCGTGAATAGCGATTAAATGGGACAAGAACGGTCTTCGGCTCGCAAGTTACGGTGCAGTCACTTCTGAAAAGAAGCGAATTGCATTAATGTAGTACACGCAACAGTCCACTATGTTTTCTGCGATCGATGACGACGGCACAACTTTCCCAACCTGGGGTTAAGCGTCAATTCTTACCGATCCTAAAAACCGTCCGGACAGGCACACCATAGATAGCTCTAGCAGCGCGCGCGTTTGTCTCGATGGGTTCCCAGTAACCACCGAGGTCAACACTCACATCGGGACATGTTTGGACGATGAGAAAACCGGGCAGGAGGAAAGAAACTTAATGGCGGAAGATCTTGAGTAAACGCATTTACGTTCGCCACGTACACCTGCGCATACCGGCGTTCTTTCCTTGGCAAATGAATTCCCTGATAGGCTCTGCCTATCTGAAAAGCGGCTTAGCATGCGTCGCGTCACCGACACTTCAAATCTGTCAATTCCCTAACAAATCTTGCCGCGCTTTCTCGACTCTCGGATTTAACTCGAATCCAGGCTGTTTTAATAAGGCTTCCACGGCCTTTCGTTTCCTAGGAAGATCGAGTCCCGCGCGTCTGAATCAGCCGCAATGAATCGTCTTTGTAAATCGTTCGAAGAGGAAATATCCAGAGCGGATGCTATTCTAGGATATTTAGATTTATTTAAATCTGCTGCTCTGTCGAATCTATTTCATCCGAAAGAAATTCATTTTTCTCACAACTTC
Organism: Augochlora pura; assembly: GCF_028453695.1. Taxonomy (NCBI): domain Eukaryota; kingdom Metazoa; phylum Arthropoda; class Insecta; order Hymenoptera; family Halictidae; genus Augochlora; species Augochlora pura. The sequence goes on from NC_135781.1 coordinate 22,502,645, forward strand.
GTCATTCGCGGCAAAACTTGTTTTATGTCGCTGTTTTATGTCACTTTACAAGTAAAACATCTCAAAGTTCGATTTCTTTCTAATTTTCTGCAGTTAGCAGTAACTAATAATAAATGTGAAAGAGCTGTAGAAATTCTCGACGAACTCGTAAATACACACGTTTGCAAGCATGAAACAAACCGCTAGCCTGTGACTAATATTTACAATATGCTTGATGTATCTGAATGTAATACATTAATGCGTAATAATGGAGTACTAATAAACTAACGAAAAGAGAATTATTTTTGGAAGACACGAAAAGTAAAACTATAATCTCATAATACCGATAGCATGAAATAGTCGTGCGAACTCAATTAATAGATTTTGTCCATCGACGGACGATATAAAACAAATAGAACGTGTTCAAATTTAATAAATATATTTATAAATCGCATGCATCATACCATTAACTCGATTGCAAACAAACGTAGAAGGATTATCACGTTCAATTTTCATTTCCTCCAATTTACTTTCGAATGTCAAATATTTATGTTTATTTACATCCGTTAAGCTACTTTGCATAAATAAAACTATATCTGTTACGATGAAGTAATACAAAACTGTTTACGTATCATTTTTTCACAGATATTATATACACATATCGCGTCAAATAGAGCAACGTGATGTTTATAATCTTTAGAACATTTTTTAAAGGAAATATCGTAATTAGGTTGCATCAATTTGTGCCTTGCCATTTATAATCATGAAACATGCAAAAGTTCAAGTTTTTACATTATCCATTTTTACATTGTTTTATTATTAGAAAGAACTCAAATTTGTTATCAAGTTTTGTAAGCAAGTTTCAAATTCAGACAACGTTCGAATATTTTTATATAAACAGTTCATACGTTGATACTTGTAGTTTCAGAAATATCTAAACGATTTGTTGAAAAAAAATGCGCAGAGAATTTTTCCGAATTACGTAATGGCCTGCAAGTAAATTTCACATTCGGATAACCTTGCAGAAACTTCTGCTAGAAACGAAGATCATTAAATTACAGTTTTTTCGTGTAGCGTGGAATATTATGTAGCGGCGAGGTTAAAATAGAACAGTTCGCAGGCAGTCCTCGTCGAAGATAAATCTAGCGGAGCTGTAAATGTACGACACCTTTGCAAAACGTCTTATTTCCTCGAGAATGCGAGGAATAATTAGTCTGCGGCCGTTCTCCGTGTATTCTTTCGGAACGCGATTGGTGTTGGTAAGTCGACAAAGAGACGATAAAAAAAGGCCGTAGACGGTTCACCGATGAAGAGGCTGCCTCGCCGAGGCTGCTGGAAGCGGTTTTCCTGGTGCGTTGAATAATGCATGCCACGGCCGGGGAAAGCATTGTTGCCCGGCAGTGAAGACGCAACACGGAAGCATCTTCCAATTGGCACGCCGACAGCTTTTACAATCCGGCGACGACGCATGGTTTGCTTTGCATGCTCGAAAAATGCACCGGATTAGACGCGACTGCCTGACAGGCTGCACTTTGTCGAGAAACACTTCGCAAATATAAAACAGTTTATCCACGTGACATCGAAGACGTTCTTATCAGACATCTGTCTGGTACTCGTGCTGACTGAACGTCCACGGTGGAATTCAATAGAAGCAATTTGCGTCAATTGATATCAACAATCCACGTTTTTTTTTTAAAGTCTTGGGTACTTTGAAAATCATATTGAAATATTTGTGATGGGAATGACTGTGATGTTAGTCATCAATTTTAACATCGTCTTAACTTTCCATTCAGAATAGGTTTTTATCAGCAGTCGGATAGCGACGCCGAGTCACATTTGACTCGAGCTAAATTAGTGTACGTCGGACATAATGCTAAAAAAGGTAAAAAGTTTTCTGGTCATTCTTCCGCTGTTATTTTTATTTTACTTATTTTATTAATAACGAAAGGTATCTAATATTTAAAAAATTATTTAATAATATTGGAGCTTAGAGTGGTACAATCTAACACTTTTATCTCAATAATAGATAACAAATTACTGGCTGGCACGACAACGATTGACAAGTCAATTTACAAGCTACCGGTTAGTAAAGTATCACACTCGAAATAAATAATCGCGTTGAAAACAATTTCGATATTAGACTCCTGTTTTGCACTTGTCCTTACTGAACATTCAAAATGACTCTATAGAACTATCGTTTCTAAATTGCTACTAACAATCAACGTTCGTGAAAAGTCTATTCGAACTTGGACAGTAACATACGAAACTAATACGTACGATAAGAAAGACGTTTTTATCAGACATCTGTCTGGTAGACGGGTAGACCGGACATCCAGAATAGAATTGAATAACAGTAAAGTAAAGTATAAAATCAATCGGAGCGATTATCCGCGACTATCTTAATTGGATACGCGAGAGGAAAAGCGGAACACGTTGCGGTCAACTCGCGTTTATCTATAGCCGCTTGACTCCGTGCCCATTTAGATATCGAGTGACAGTAATCGACGCCGTTAATTAAGTTTCCCTCTACGAAACGCAAAAATCGCAAGACAACGTCGCGATACTTTCCTCGCTTTATCACGGCAATTTTATGTTAATGTCAACGTGTTCCGTGGGGAGTGCGAAGTCAAAGGTGAACTGGACTGTCGCTAGTCATCGATTGTCGTCAGAAAGGTGTATAGTAGTCTTTAAGCATTTCACCATGGATATATACTCATAGTAGCTTTCCAAATTAGCATTTTTTGTGATTCGAAAAGACGTAAGCATAAAAAGATCTAATTGTCACAATAAATGATTTTGTTCTCGAAATAAGCAAATATCATGTTATTAATTAAATCAATAACCCATAAACGTTAATGGTACTTTGTATATTGTTTAGTGACATTGGAGAAGAAACGTATCTATATCATAATTAATACATCGTAAATATCGTCAAATTTATTATTGATATCAATATAGAAAATATATTCCTTTTTTAATTATTTTAATAGATCGAAAGTAATATCAAAAATTTTGTACACTCTTTGTGCATAACCGTGTGCACATTCTATTTAAAGTAGAATCGTTAGTTTCTAATACTTCTACTATAAAAACATATACTAAAATATAAATTAATACAAATTCCGATCTAATTAGTAATATTAAAAAACCTATTCCGAAAAATATATTTGCAGGAAGAAGCAAACGTGGCCCCTTTGAAAAGGACTCGAACGACATTAAATCCATCCGGTCCCGGAGATATTAAATCCGAACAAACACGACAACGCAGTAATTGTATCGAATTACCGAACGATAAACCTTGCAGGAGTCGCCATTAGAACGCAAAGGCTCGAAATAAAACCGTGGACTCTATCTGGAAAACTCGTACAGTTTGCTAAAGAAAAATTGCTCGCGTCCGCCGCTAATGAAGCATTTCTATCGAGACCGTAACACCTGGTTTGTCAGAAGCGGCGAAGATTATCTCGATTGCAGATTGAATTCTCACGAACGATAAACCCGTCGCCAGTGGATATAAAATTCAATTAACAAGACTGCACCGCACCGAAGGAAAAAAAAGCGGCGACTGGATGGCAGAGGAGGTGGCGGAGAAGGAGGATCGAGAGGATAATTTTATAACTGACAAACCATTCTCGTTTTTTGCTTCGTTAGCTTTAGCAATAGTACAGCGACGGGGATCCGCGCGAGCAATCGTTCACCTCGTCCGCGACACGCATCCGCGTTTCGCCGAGCATCGAATCGGCTCGAGTATTACAAACACCTGCTGCAATTTACTGTAATCTACGTGGCAGTGGTACGTCTGTTTTCCACGTCATCGGTAGTAACAGACGTTTCTCGGCTGAGAAACGCTCGCGCGAAGACCGCGGCGCGAACACAAGGGAAACCGGTTTCCCTCTATTTTGACACCGCGCGAAGTTCTATTAGCCTCGGACTCGCGGAATCGTCGAAATTATCGCCGCATCGGTCGCTGTAATTATAATATTATGCTCGGTGTTCAGTAGTGCGCTTGTTAAACAGTATCCCGAAACGCCTGTTCAACCAGTCGACACGCCGAAGCGCCGATGCGACCGCAGTATGTGGTCGATCAATCTTTCATCTGCTGCAAGACTGACTCGCAACAGTTAATCTCGTCCCGTAGACGATTCCTCGGCAAAAACGGACGGCAGAACGTAGTCCTCTATTAACGCTGGTCGCGTAATTAGCGATAGATTCGATCGATTATTCAATTTTTCGCTTAATCGGTTACACGAAGCAACGTGCCTATACGTCTAGTCCCTTCGACGTTATCGGATAGACGCAAATTACCTTTTAACGACAACGAGATTTTGTCAGTTTCATTTCGTCTTGGATGTCTGTAGATAGATGCACACACCGTATACACTTTATTAGAAAATAATTTTTTAACTTTAATTTAAAATTAACAATAAGAATTCTTTTGTAATACCTGTACCTCGTTAAGTTCGAAGTTCTTCTATTTTATTCATCAAATATTCACCATCCAAAAATTGTTAACGAAGAATGGATATTTCTATTTGGTATAAACATTTAAATATTAACGCGCGCGATTTTTATTTCGCATAAAGAACCGCTATTATTACTGTCACGACATTGCGAAATCTACTCCACTAATCGTTTCAAAACTTCATATACAGTTTCTGTCACGCTACTGTTCACGCTAGAATGATCTCGAAAATCCCTCATTTTTCCATATGTTTAAATAACGACGGGCACGAACCAGGACCATAAAAATATGGTAATACGGTGGAATGGATTTGAAACCGTACACGCCGCGAAAAATTACAAAGACCTCTATACTGGGAGCGCGTTTGAATTTAATTGCGATTGTGCAAGAGGAGATTAAATTTCGTTCGCGTTCCGTTGCGAGTTTCAGGGAAGGATACAGTAGCAATCAGGAATAGAATTAGCCGTTGAACAGGCAGCGTTTAGCAGGGCGTTCATAAATCACGTGTAAGGGACAAGCAATTATAATAACTATCGCCGGCTATAGACAGAAATAAAATGCTCGATCCCCTCGGCTAGGTAATGAGGTGTGCGAACCGGGATGCGAACCAGTTTCTTGACTCGTTAATCGCAACACGAGCGAACGGGGAAAAAGTGCTTTCACGAAAAATATCCTGGCAAGACTGCCGGGGATCGGTAAATACCATTATTCAAGGAGCAAACTGTTTGAAATCCTGTCGGCCGCAGAAATAAAAAGATATTGCCGGGAGACGCGTGACGTGACTTCAAAGCAGAACGGCGAAATTTTATTTGCGGCCAATAATTAGTCAGGAGCAATCGTCATCCAATCCAAATTGAACTCTCCGAAGGCATTCCGCTTAGACGTGAGTTTTTTTAGCCATTCTTCTCGATTTTTTTTTTTAACAAACAGTAGACTGCCTCATATCGAGGTTCAACAATTATATTTCGAACGGATACAATATTTTTTCAAATAATGCCAAATGTATAAGCTAGAGGACGTCGAATTAAGTTTCGTTAATGGAAACGTCTTCATGGCTGACATGATTCCAGTTGCTTCATTAAAGGAAAAATCAGGGGAGAAAGTATGTCCATCAGAATTTGGAAGTTTTGATTTTTTAGCTTTTTTTCTTCGTGTTTAGGATGCTCAAAAAATAGTAAAGTTAATATTTTTTAATCCTGCTTAAAATATGTAGTTAATTAACCAATTACATCCTGTGCAATTATGTCAACCAGTTAAAGAAATAAGATTTCAGGAATAGCGCTTAATTATTTTTACGAATCGAAGTTAATTACTTTACACGCATATTTTCGGAAGCTTCTTCTCGAGGAAAATTAAATTAAAACAATTCGTATTCTATGGAACTACGAAAAAGAATAGCCAAATTTTTTGGTGTCACTAATTCAATGTGAGTACATAATTACAATTTGCTCTTAATCTAAGCAAGCGTAAAAGAATGAATTGTAAATTCTCAGGCACAATTGCTTGCAACGTATCCGATTCTCTACGTGTTGAAAGCAGTATTGTATAATTTTATTTTCTGGTAATAATTAGTACCATCATCGATTCTAATTAAATTAAAAAAGCTCCGTATGCAGTATGTATAACTGCATTGTAAATTCCCACGCAGAATCGAGTAAACCATTGCAAATAATTACAATGCGCCTACTTGGCGCCCTCAAAACAGAGCAGCGAAATTTTTGTTTGCGTCGAATAATTAGTTCAATGCAATCGTAATCCGATCTTAATTAAACTTTTTTAAAAGTGCAGCGGCGTGTACTAAAACGCATTGTAAATTCTCACGTGGAATCGCTTGCAGCGCATCGAATTCTCCGCGAGGGAAAAAAAACAACAGTTTCTTTTTCTTCTGGTTGATGCAACAAGACGCAAACGCTCGAATAAATAAAAACACAGCTAATTGCTAGCGCGCGGAAGCCGAAGTTCATCTCTCGACCCTTCGTTATCTGTCGTGTGCGCCGATTAAAATTACGTACGACCAGGCAGAACCGTTCGTCGGTCTCGCACGTTGCTGCCGCTATCATTCAGCTCTCTCGCCGGATCGTTAATTAAATGCAACGGCTAATTAGATAACTGATAAAAGGTTATGGCGGCCCGCGAGTCGCACGATGCGCTTTTGGCTCGCTCTTACGTGCGCGCATAGTTCATACCGAGCGTGCACTATCGTTCGAAATAAAACCCTGAGCGATGTAGGAAATAATCAACTGTTAATTTTAGCGCAGTTATTTCGTTATCTCCTTTCAATTCCGCAGGATAATAGAAAATGCGATAACAGACAAAACTGCACTATCCTTTAAAGATATAATCTTTACAAACACGTAAATGCACTGGAACTGTGGCAGCTACGCCGAATTACTTTAGCGTGGAATTTTAATAATTTCATAGAATTCTTATCTTCAAGAATATTATTATTCAATGATCTACTTTCTTACGATTTATCAAAATTTGTATATATTTTATTAAGGTCTGAAGGAAACGTGCCTTGAAAGAAATGTTGAACAAAACTGGTAAATCAAATTACAAATGATCCTAAACATGACATGCATTAATATCACTTTATTATTAATATTGGTCGTGTTTAAAGATCACTAGAAGATACCGAATCAGACAGTAAGATCGCATAATTCCGTAAACACATAATTCTTCGGTTTCCGACGAAATTGTCTCATCTTTTAATAATTCCGTATAATCTGATGCACGGCGCATACAACAGAATTTTTAACATGGTTCAATTTTTCGTTCGCATTCATGTAAATGGGTTCATGAAAATAAAATGAAAATCATTTGCCGGCGGATTATGCATGTAAATGTGTGTTGGTGCGACGCGTGTCACTCCGGACGCGCCGATCAATTTTGCAACGGTAACGAAAGAGCGGAGGAGCATTAGCGGCGCATCGCGGCCAGCAGCGAGGTTGCTTTTGCAGGTGCAATTTCACCTCGCCGATCAGCGCGATGAAAAGAAAATGTTTGCGTAACGGTGGACGAATGATTTACCTTCCCCGGTTCTTCGATGAAGCCGCCGATGGTCATCACGTGTAGGGTTACCTCGCGCGTATTCTCCAGCTCCTCTGCCGCGGTGTACAGGCCTTCGCTAACGAAGTAGGGCTCGGTGCACGTTAGCCTGCAACAAACACCGCCGAACCAATTAGCCGATCATCAAAAAGTTATATTAAGCTCCGCGTCCTGCACGGAATTCGGGAGGCCGAAAACATTCGGCGGAGGCCGGCAGAGTTTAATCAAGAGTTACCTTTTGACATTTTCAATTAGTTATGGCGACTTTGCTATCAATTTTCATTTAAATGTATATTCGTCGACTCGTTATAATTAGTATTAACAGTTGAGAATTACAAATTACCGTCAGAAAATTTGGAATGTCGCTCTACGATTTAATTTAAAAATATTGAAATCATGAACTCTTTCGTGGGGGGAACAGATTGAATATATTTCTTAGTTCCAGTATATTATAGTAAAATTGACAAAATGTTTAAATATATTTAATCTAATGTCATCGTAAGGTGATAGGAAACTTAAAGCATGAATTATAAGATGCACTGTAATAAGGAATAAAACCTAAATGTTATTATCTAATTGACATTTTATCCTCGTGCCACGAGGTGTGAGATGCCTACCGTTCACAGTATATATACTTAACACTTTAAAGCCTATAAATCGGCTTCCTCCACCCACCCACCCCCTTCCCCACCGGCAGCCTAATCGGTTTTCATGGCAACCAATAATTTGTTATCTATTACTGAGGTAAAAGTGTTGGATTTTACTAATGTAAGCTCTCATATTATTATCTCATTTCGCAATGAATTAAATAAATAAAGTAGGAATAACATAAATGAAATATAAAATTTATTATAAAATATATAAATAAAAATTACATTTTAAGATATATAAATAAAAAATATAAAGCTGTCAGTAGATTTAATTAACCTATGACGACATAAATGTTTACAGTCGAATGACTGATCGGTAAAGTGTTTAGTAAACAAGTGTTTATTTCTTCATTCCAGCCAACAAAATAGTTTATAATACTCCCTTTTTTTTAACAAAACCAAATATTAAACAATAACAAGAATTTTTAAGATCATTGTAGCTTAATTGTCAAAAGAAATCTGTGTTAGATGTTATATATTACATAAATACACTTATGTTTATATGTGTAAATTCTGATTCAGGATTGTTTAATATCAGCCCCCTAATCGATTCCTACGGGAAAGAATGTTCTTCTTCTTAGAAGAACTAGCCTGAAGATACAAAGCCGTCGATCTCGTTGTATGTTCCGCAAACATATTCGAAGCATCTCAACGTTTGCCTAGATTAAAAAACGAGAACGAATGCGCTCTATTACAGCGGAAGACATTGTATTGTTTGTTTACGGTAAATCCCATAAGAAAATTTGACGCATTTGCACCACCGCACCCTGTATACTATAGGATTAACGATAACGACCGAGTATTCCCGCTATCTAGAGCGCACCTCTCACATTAGTTCTGGGAACGGCGTGCCACGTAGTACTTCGTTCCAGGTAAAAACGCATTGATTAGATTTGCAGGTCGCCGTCTCTCGTATCCGAGTATCCAAGGGGAAGCCTGTGATCGCCTCAAGGTCGCGGGTATACCTCTCGCACCGTCACACGAGAATTCAAGCCGAGGTTCGAATTCCCGGTGAATGAACGCGAAAGTGGTGGTTCGCAGAAAAGGGTTAACAGAACGTGAGCTCATTCCCCCGTCAAAAGCGAATTTCCGTAACCAGACGGGTTCTGCGAGTCGCTTCGGAGCTGACAGAAGATATCTGACGTGAAAATTCTAGAGCTTAGAATTATAGTTAGTCTTCACCTGAACGAGATCTTTAGCAAACTAATCAAAGTGATCAGAAGATATGAACCTATCGAGCAGTCGCGACGAAAAGAACAGTGAAACGAAATTCATGGTATGAGATTCTTAAAAGTGTTAAGATTCAGATTTTAAATTAATAAAGTATTTTGTACTTTAAAGAGTCAGCGGAGTACCTGTCATAATTTGTCGGATACTGTAGGACTTAATGCGAATCTGGAAATTGAGTAAGATTTTAATTAGTTTTACAGTAGGGTTGTAGTCGATAAATTTTACACATAAACTATTTGTAATATGAAACAAGATATTTGCGAAAGATAGAGTATTGTTTAAAAAGGTAATATTAAATAATAAAGGTAATATATTAGCTACAGTGGTGCAAGGTAAGGGTTGATGTGCATAGAGACTATAGAACCTTGACATAGATTGTCATTACGTGCAATAAATGTGTAGAATACAATATTTATTATTATGAAATTCCTACGTAAGAGTAATAATTTCAAATTGTTATAGTTGCAACAATCGTGGAAGTACCAGCGTTTCCGTGATCATCAGAATTATCATTAATTATACTATTTTAATAGTAGCTTTTCTCTTGTAGTCATCACTGCGACCATTCTTCGTCAAAAAATATAAATTGTTATTGCTATTATTTATTGTACACGGATAATAAACCTTAGGAAGGTACTAATTAAATGTAACACAGATAAAGTGTTTTGGTACCAACATTGCAAATATTTGAACTTTCGAGTTGCCTAACTAACCCAGTCAGTAATTCGCGCGCGAGTTTGGAATTCTTCGGAAGTTATTGCGCTCGTATGGGTCTCGCTACGGTAAAATTGTTCGGGTGTTAATGGTCAGGGATTCGAAGAGACTGCAAGATAGCGTACCAGAAGGAAAGGGTTTGCGTAACAGTGGACGAGTGACTAACCTTCCCCGGATCTTGGCTGAAGCCGCGGATGGTCATCACGTGTAAGGTTACTAGGCGCGTGTTCTCCGGCTTTTCTGACGAGGCGAACAGACGTTCGCTGTCGAAACACACAGGGCCCAGAGAGCACGTGAGCCTCGACAGAAACCGAACGATCGACAAATTAGATAATGAGCAGGAATGCGTTGAGTCGCATCCTTCCATGACGAAACCTCGCTAAACCGGCTGAACCCCGTGTAAACGCCATACGTACCAGATAACGTAATTAGCGTTGTGCAACCCGATGTCGGGTCAGTTCGAAGGGTACGTTGTTCGCCGTTAAAAGGTTTGCGATGAATACCGTTGCGAAAGGAATTAGAAGGGAAAGGGTCAATAGTTGCGCATAGATGTTCGATTAACCCTTCTACTTAATTTGAGTAGTGTTACGAATAATTAAATTGACTTGGCCTCACAGATTTGCAAGAAACGAGTCCAAGGAATAAATTCGGTACGTTTAATTGGTAGAACTTGTTATTTTAATTTATATTTACCACAATATCATTTTATGTCTTCTAATCGGTACAAAACATTTTCATTTCACATAAAAATCCAGTCTAGTACTGAAGATTTATCAAAATCGCCAACAATTATGGTACAACTGTAATTGAACCACTCTAACCTATAAATATTCAATATACGTATACACAAATAAATATCGTGTTTATTAAAAAATAAATTATGAATTACTCTTCTACCTGCAAAGATTCCTGATATTTGCTATACAATGTCGCTTCCCAAAATCATTTTTACATTATTAAAGTTTCTGTTACGTAAATGACCGTTAAACTCAATTTCGTTTGCATATAATGCACTAGGTCGTATCAAATAAGAAACATTTTTCCCCACTTTAAAATTGCCGATTGTCGTATTTAACTTATCTGCATTTGTTATACAGAATGTCAATACAGAAAAAGAAGAACTGTCAAATTAATTTTACGCCTAAACAAACTAAAATAAACAGTTGCATATTAATAGCAATCTCTTAGCAACCTTAGGTCCTCTAAGGGTTAAAATAGCTTCGAGTGCAAAGGATTAAAGTGTTTCAATTTAACTAATAGTTTAATGACAAAGGAGAATAACTTCTAGCTTCGTTTTGGGCTAGGTAGATCCAATTTGCGAACAAGACTTAACAAGTGTAAGATACTACAGGAAATGGGAACGAAGGTAGATACTTTCTCCGTCAACCCTGGAATTTTAAGTGGCTTTGGGGTAAGGATGATCGAACGTCGAGGAAAAGCGTCACTTTCCGGACACGAAGTCATCAAATCTCGGCGTCGATAGCGCAACGGATTGCTTGCAGATGTGGCAACGATAAACAGGAGCTGAAAGCGAAGACGCGTTTTCCTGGGAAAATCGACTAAAGAAATTACCAACGAATGTACAATAGTGGGAATCGAGAAAGAGGAGTGATCCAGCAAGGACAAGGGGCCGACTCGTCGCTCTTACCTGAATCGTCGATTACGTCGAATCTCGCCGAGATCGAGCTTTACTTCTAAATGTACGCGACACGATATCCGAGACGATATTGCATTACTATTTCGTTAATGCGCGTAATTTCTTACGCAAGCGACAAGAGAAATTCCATAAGATCAAAGCAATTTGTTTAATGGAATAGAATTCCAAAGTTATCCCTTTCTCACAGTTTACAGATTTTAATCGAAGATTACCGAGCACTTTAACCTTTAGCACTATAGAACGAGCCCGACTCGTGATAGAGATTCGTACATGATCCATTAAGTATGCACATTATTAATTTCCTCTGAATCGAAACAAAATTTGATTTTCCTGTAATTATAATCTTGGAGTAGGAAACAATAGAAACAAAAATTGTCTGAGAATAAATACTTGTTGACATAGCTGTGATTGAAATCATAGAGCAAAGGCTTGACATTAAAATTAATTTCAAGTATCGCAAAATAATGTCGGCTTGGAATTCTTGGAAATGGTGCATTGGAAGAGTTTTTCTGGCCAAGGTACCAACGTCTTTATAAGGAGAGGAATTCAGCAACTTAATACCACGCAAATTGTTATCAGATAATCGGGGACCTTGTAGGAAAAAGGTTTAAATAGACAGGTACATAAAGGTTGTTGCTTTACGCGGCCCCGGAGATTGTACACGGCCGTTTAACCGACTTTCTCCGATAGGAACGAAACCTGTAAAACGTTTTCGGCGTCAGAATTTTTACCCGGTAGTTGCTGTCAATTAGAAGTGGAGTGTGAAAATTAATTACCGTCCGGAACCGGTCCTGTAACGAAAATCCACCACGCGTTTCTCGCCGCCGCTGGAATCTACGATTTACGACCTGTAGTAAGCGATTCACGTCGTAAGACTTCTGCACTGTACAGTGCACATCGAAACATGACCGAGTCTCATGATTTCTTAGATACAGTAACAAGGGCTTAGATTACACAAATTGTTGCATAAAGAAACAATAAATGGTATACTTTTTGTCATGTCATACGACAAGGAATCTTGAATGAAGAATTGTTTCCTTGTTTACTTAGAATCTATCCTTCTAATTTATAACATTCTAAATGACAGATACATTGAAAAGAAACATTTAGCTGTTTCTTTACATTGCAATTTCGATAGATATTATTAGATTTTCGACTTCGTGTATTTATTGCAAAAATGAATGAGTGAAATACGAAGCTACGAAGAGATCGAGACAATTTAAGCATCTTGTTACATTGTTTTGAATTTATTGTAATTATTAACAGAAGAAGTACATCTTCATTTAATTTTTGTTCCGTACAATTGATGTCAATGAAAGTTAACAATCTAGATATTACAATAAAAAAATAATTGTTCGTACCTCTGGTATATGAATATCTACCTATAAGCAGCTTATTCGAATAAGATATACGTATAACTTTATTTAATCTAAAGCTCAGGAAAAATTTAATCTAGGATTGTATCTGAATAAATGTTCTATTATCCGAACGATCATCAGTTCAGATCTTGATCAGTTCAGATAATAGTGATTTCTTTGATTTTGTTACAGGAATTGCTTCGCTGTTATAATTCACAGATTTAGTACCATAAATACTTGGGAATTCTAAATTATAAATACAGCAGTTGCAATTTCAAACAGCAGAACTTTAAAACAATTTAAAAATATCAATGTAAAATCTGGCCTTATAAAATCTAGATCCAAACTAGTTCTTCCGATGGACAGTATCGTCATTTTGTACAATTCACTAAACACACAATAGTTATACTTTTAACAGTTTCTTCAAGTGATTAAACGAACAGATAAATTGCTACTTTAACTTCTTTTTCTTGCAATCGTTACAAAGCTGTTTTCACGATCTACAAAAATTCTCAGTGTAGCGATAACTTAAAAAAAATACCTTGCAATATCATGGTAAGCTTCGATGTTCGTGAAAAATTCCACGATAAAATTATAAATACACTACCGATCGTACTGGCAGCACTAAAACGTCCAACCACATACGAACGCGTTCCACAAAAATGTTGAATGCAAACGGTGGATCGTCCTCGCGTGTCGAGTATACTCGTCTTAGCACAAAAGATCACCGTTCGTTCGTGACGAGTGTACTCGTCATACCCAGGCAAGAGTCGCGTGTTGGTTTTCGGTGAAATCGGAATCCTCTTCTGGGAGAGAACAGGTTTCGCGCGGAGATTTCGGTATACTCTGATCACGTAAGAAGTCGACGGGATTACACATGTTATAAATATTTCGCGCGCGATTGTTCGTAACGCGCGGCTAATGTAATTGTTACGACTAACGAACTCGCGGGATGCCTGTTATTTCGACGGGTGTAATTGAAATCGGCCCGTTAGCTACGGCGTTTCATCGACTTTATTGGCTTGATAAATCCATGGAACGGTTTCGCCGACGGTTTCCGTATCGAAACGAATTCTGGGAAGCCCGCGGATCGGTGATCACGGCCGTAATTACACGTTGCGAATCGAGGGTTGCCGAGCAAACAGCGAAACCTTTCGGGAGGGATTTCCGCCCGGTTAATAAACATCCGCGTAGCATGCGATTAAGAGCGTTCCTTATCCTCGCCACTGGTTTTACGCGCATTCATATTAATATGATTTTAATGAACGTCGCGTCGCCCGGGCTTTCGGAACGTGTCCCGGTAAATGGCCGGCCGAGTGACTCGTTCGTTACACACAACGTGTTTCACAATCCGCGCGCAAATGTTTATGTGGCCACAATTAATTCTCAAACGACCTTTGTAACTGTTACTGTTCATCGCGATCGCGGAAAAGCCCGGCCACCGCTATTAACGAACTCCACGGGAAAGCTCATTAATTCATTCGCGGTCTGTTACCATGAATCATCGCGTCGAAGTGCGCCTGATGTCCTGTACGCTAATGCATACAAGCCGCATCCTATTCGTATCTTCCTAGACAACAATACGTAACATGATCGCCCATGCGTCAGCCGAATAAATAAATTGGGATTGTTCAACATTTTGGAAAGGCCGATTAAATGTCGATGTACAACGCGCAACTTCTCTTTCACATTTTATATGTTATATTATATTATACCATATTATACTATACTATATTATATAATATTATATTATACCATATTATACTATACTATATTATATTATATTATATTACTATTATATCACATATAACTTCATTTACTAAATTATAATTTTATTTTTTACTTGTGTCTGATTCCCCAAAAATGATTTTTTCAAATAACTAGTAAAAACTTTATATTTTTCTTAGAGAGATGTTTAATTAATCAAAATATGACCCATTTGTTTCGACACACTTTTCCCAATGAGCTTTTAATGTATAAATGCCGTGTTTAAAGTTCTGATGTTCTGATTGGACAAAATTCGGTTCATAACAAGGTTATTTTATTCATAATTCAGAGATAATTTATGCATTCATGACGAAAATGAGTAGATTGAATGCAAAACATCAAATACATTTAAAGAACTTGAAAATGTTACTTTAATTTCAATTAATTAAAATTATTCAGAATGGAAATGAATATCTGCTTCTGCGCGTTCAAACAATTCTTATAATACATAGAAATCCGCAATTTATTTCCAACAAAGGAAAACTCTCGCCAAATTTGATATTAATTCTAGTAATCTCGAGTTTGATGCACAAAATAAAAGATCTTGTAATCGGTTCAATTTGATCAATCTATTAAATATAATATTATAATACAAACACCTTCCGCTCTAATGTCACTCACAATATTTTGACACGTAACCATTTCAATCGCCTTTCACTTCTCATTCATTATTCGATCAATCAGTAATACATCGACTCTCTCTTTCCTCACATCATTCGATTATTTAATCATTCCGTCTCAATAAAAATAACTCCACAAAGTAAAACTTATTTCGACCACGTAAAATTCTAAACTACCCCCGTTGTAAGTCGCGCACCAAACACCGCGCTTTATTTCTGGTTTACCCGACAGCTACGATCTCAATTCAAGTAGTAAATTTCATACAGAAAACTGAAAATTCAAAAATGAAATAATATGAAATAAAATTCAAAAATAAAATAATTTGAAATAAAATTCAAAAATAAAATTAAATCATTTAATTTTGACATGTACCCACGTTTCGTGTCTAATCTATTCTCAGCGCTTTAGGATGCTCATTCGTACTGCGAAAAAAGCGTAGAACTGTAAAGTTTATTGCAACTGCAGATAAGAAATTGAGAAGGGTTTATCCGGTACAGCTTAATTAAGAAGGAACAGATTTCCACGAGGTTTGGGTTAATAAAACGGAGGATGAATCGGGTCTTAAATTTCGATCCGTAGTTTCTACGGAACGTTCCCACAAACAGACGTATTGCATTCCGATTGCGCAACACCGTTGGCGGACGTGGCATAATAAAACGATGAGTATACCTAACGGCGATCGTAAAACCGAAAATGTTACAAATAAATTCATAAATCATCGCATGTTAATGACCCGTTTCGAAACGAGCGTGTTGCTAAATGTATGGGCGTATACCTACGAGCTCGTCGAACCACGCGTCTGGCCGTGACTCCATCATTGTCTTTCGGTATCCTATTATTAGATCGCGGTTATCTACGCGAAACATCTAGCATCGTAGTTTTTTCCGAATAGGAAGAATCTCCTGGCTGCATCGTTGCGCGGTGAAAAAAAAACGCTGGCGAAAAGTTGCTAATTCTTGTCAACGCACGTGATCGAGCTGCGCAAAACTTCTCCGTATCTACGCAACATTCAACACTTTGCACGTCTCCTCTAATTGATTTTACTAGCGTTTGTAGCTGTTCCGTTGCTGCCGCACAGCAATGAAAAAAGATACAGCGCTCCATTCATCTGGTTTGAAAAATATCGAAGCCGCGTCTACGCTTCTGCCCACGCAAAAATTGTTTCGTCACGTTTTGTCCTACTCTGCGTGCCGCTGGTTCCACGTGTTGTATTTTACATAGGGATACGAAGAACGGGAATGTTTATCCGAGATTTGTTCATATTACTTAATTATTCGCGTTAAGATTTGTCGTATAATTCAATAAATATTTACTCTAGCATAATAGTTTATGTTTAACCGGAAATCTATGCTTGCCTGATTACGTTGGCCAATCGTAATTCTCCTGTTTAAAATTATATAAAATCTGGATCAAGAAATTTAATGCCTTGTTCGATAAATATAAAGTGAATAATGCCCAGAAAGAAACTAACAGCACATCAGTTGACCAGCACACAGAAACCGGCGCCACGACCCTAACATTGATTTTTCCACTTCAATAAAATTTGCTGTATGATTTTCTTAACACAGATTTTATGAAACAGAGATGTTTTATAAAATAAAACGTAGTCTTTCTATATTGTTCTATTTTTTATATTATGTCACTATGGTCTTTATAAATCGATTTCGACGCAGAGTTAAATGTAAGAAAATTTGTAACAATATTCGACCACTAATTCTCCTGATAAAAACCATCGAATTCGTCGGATTTAATTCATCGCAAAGAAATGACAATATATCGTGTTGTAGGAGTATAATAATAATAATATAATAATCAAAAACGGGCAACTGATTAATATAAATAGATAAATGAATACTAATAATAAAATTAAACAATAAAACAGTCATATCATTGTAACTTAATTTGATATTATAGCAGCCAACAACAATTTTATATTATAGAGACTTTCCAAAGTGATTGCAACAGCTAACTGGTTAATTTGCATCGAGCTCCGAACGTTTCTCGTTACGATAAACGATAGATGCGATATAAAATAATTAAAAAAAGAAATTCTTCCGCGGAGAAGGTCAAGATGAAATACCGCGCGATTAGAGAGAAAAAAAAAGAATGTCTTCGAACTCGCGCGATTTGATTCTCGCTTAGAGAAAGCAAGCCACGTTTCCCCGGTAAAAATCGTAAGCGTGTCGGCTCGTAAGGTAATTTGTAATAAATTCCACACGGCCAGGCCAACAGAAACCGATACGCACGTACGAGCGCCGAAACGGAATCGCAGGAAAGCATGTGGGCGCCTCCATCGAATATACATACTTACATATGTATGCGCGAACTGGTTTCTCCAACGACAACGTAGAATTTCGTTTTCATGGATCTCTCGTGAATGGAAACTTGTTTACGGACTCTTCCCGTGGCGTTCCACGCGCAAAATAGATTTTCGGTGTGATCGTCCGCGTCCCTGTTTGCCCAATAATTACTTCAACGTCGATCCCCGCGCGATAAATTTTGCGAATTCTCGAAGGCAACAAACATTCTCGACGGTAAGGTACACGTGCTTCGTAAATCCGCTTTCAATATTGCTGCCGCGTCGTTTGAATCTATTCTCGCGCCTCTTGGTGTTTCTAGCACTACTAACACCTTCTTCTATTTTCTGACCAATACTTTGACATATGTATGTAACATTGAGCTATATGGTATTGACTTATGTTAAAAGTTTACGTAATATTGACGCGTTAAAAATTTGCCTAGTTATACACTCGATTTACTCATTTTCGTCGTAAATATATAAAGTTTGTAGTCTAATCTGTACGAGTTTAATAAATTCAGTTACTTATTTTGGAAGTGACCCAAGTCCATTTTTCAAAAACATCGAGCTAGTTATTTTAATATTCCTACGTTATATATAATTTCATTTCAACGAAACCTCTAGAACGCAATGTTATCAATTACTAATATTTTGAAATTCATTGACACGCAGAATTATTGATTATCTGAATTTTAAAATAAATGCACCGAGGTTACATACAAAATAAACGGCTGAATTATTTTAGCAAAGGAGATAAATCTGGTTCGCTAACGTTTGAACGGAATGAAACTGAAAATAATATTTAAACCCACTGCACCATAATCTCATTTAATACAATCATATTCAGTTAATGACATCCTACGTGTAGAAGAAAATGTGTATTTATTTGACATCGGCAAATATTGATAACGGAAGATTCGAATTTTATTCGCAAGCGAATAACAATTCACATTTAATAGACCGCGATTGAAATCTTCGGAACGAGACCGACACGGTGCTACGCTGCAAACGGTGAACAAAATGTCACAAAATTTTTCGATCTACAGCGCACAGTACGCGAGATATTTTCGTTGAAGCAGTTTCCCGCCAGTTTCTTACGCGCGCGATCGTTCCTCGTGTACGCCTGCCGAACCCGAAAGATATCGTGAACGGCACGATCCGTTCAAGCGAGAAGAATTCTTATTTGCCACGGTCAATTAGCGAAAACCAGATAACGCCGGACCAGAAAGGGACCGGCGATCGTGGAACGGAACCGCGATACGCGGGAAATTACGACAGGCTGCGACGAAAAACCGATCGTAAAACGACCCCGACCGGATCGTTTTTCAAAAGTCGTCGCCCACTCGCCTCTCCTTTTGTTCCACAAAATTTCGATGCTGTCAGAAGAAATGAAAGAAAAACGCGGGAGCGACTCTCACGTCGATCCACTTCAATTAACGGTTCTCACGGAAGAAACGCGAGGCGCGATGCATTATTTATTAATTCGAACCCGTTCCATCGCGTGCGTCTTTTGACGCGGCGTCGTTTCTTCTTTGTATTGCAACTTCTTAATTCGACGATTTATTTAATTCCAGAACACGGGGATTGCTTCAGAATTGAAGTTTCACCGAGTCCTGGCGAGTTTCACTGTTATTGCGATTTCTTCGCTTGAAATGCTGGCAATTTTGCACAATTCCGTTCCCTAGGAAATATCTTCAGCCTGCGGTTACTAGCTGAAACGCATTCGATCGAGATGCATTACAAGGCTGCGGATCTTTATGCATTTACGCTGTCTATAAATGTGAAAAATACGAGAAGGCGTGTAATTTATCGTGTTACATGAAATGAGGCATCGTTCGTCGAGGAACGCTGTTCTTTTAATTCGAACAGACATTTCACTGACCGAATATGCCTGTATGCGCTTTTCAAATCGCCGGCAAGTAATTACGATTTAATTTGTTAACATTCAACTAATCACTTAAACGATGTGATATGTTAACAATAATGAACACTTTGTTGGATTTTGGTTATGAGAAATTCATTTGCTCAACAATCATTTCGATATTTATCAAATAATCAATTGACGCGTTTAAAGTAAAAGTGGTTTAAGTCAAACTTTCGCTGTAATGCTATTAAATCATATTTCATTTTACATTTTGTTTTACTACTTTTTATTATTTTAAAATAAATCTGGAAAGCGACTTACGTAAAACAGTTGTAATAATTCTTCTATTATTGGATTTTACAGAACTTTTTCATTCTTCATTATCTACAACTGCTCGAATAGATATTCGCAAGGCTTCCGATTTACATACTGAAAGTTTACTGAAAAAGAAATTAATTTTAACTTCGTGGACTATATAATCGCAGATATAAGTTGGCCGAGTCTGTTTAAGAGTTTACGTATTTGTCATTATTGTCCATTGCAAACGAATATTCGTTTCCATGTGTGGTCCAGAAATCGTCGAACACGTTCTCGGACAATTGATGAGATTTTTCGTTGGAACGTCCGATAGCTATGATGCAATTCATCGTCGGGGTGCGAGGAGCCGACAGAGGATGTCGGCATCGCAGACAATTTCGCTCGATGCTGAAACAGATTCCTTTCTTGTGTAGACTTGATTTAATTAATGGTAAGTTGACGTTCCGGGAACGTGGCGTCGTCGTCTCGGTATGGTCGCTATTTACGAGCCACGTCGTAGTCATTAAGAACGCAGAAGGTAAGCGTGCGTTTGTGCAACGAAAAACGCATAAAGTCCATCAGGAGGCTGGTTCGAAAAAGTTTAATGGAGGCGAGTTACGGCAATCTTAATTCTTAGACGTTGCCCATCGTGCCTTTAGCAGCTCTCTTTTTCAACCCCCGATTCCGCTGAAGCTGTCCGGAAATAGACGATTCCTCCAAATTTATCTAACGCTGCTCCTTTTGTTTTAACCGTTTGCGCTCGGAGAGTTTCCTCGGATCGTACACGAGAAACACGAACGTATCTATACTCAAAATAGTAAGTAATGCTTTAAAGAAAATATAATATTGATCAAAATAATTAGAGTGTCCGAGCAAAATTTGTATCGATTATAGTCGGTTGTGGTAAATAAACATTAATTGCATGATACCACAGCTACGTAGATGGTGATTTCTGTTCTTAATGATTACAATGACATTAAAATAATAATACTTTCTGATTCACTATAATGCGACACTAATATTCAACTAGGTTTTAAAAATCATTTGTATTGTAATAAACGGTATAGACTCAATTGATTTTTATGATTTTTAAAATATGAAAGAGTAAAACTAATATTTCATATTTTTAACTTTCTAGTTGCAGGAATTTTTGGCGTTGATATTCGACACTTAAGACTTTCAATGTTTTCTCTATTATGCATTTGATGTACTCACTTTTTATAAATATATAAAATTCGTAGTCAGTTTATTACAATATAAGCTTAAACAATGAATTTTACTGGATCGTTTCGTAAGAAACAGCCTGAATGAAATTAAAAATTAAAAAATGTGAAACGTGACAATATAAAATATTTACAAGCATCATAATTTTAGTAGCAATAAAAAAAAACTTGAGACATTGACAAAAGTAGATCGATTAAAGTTGTAAGAAGGAAAGGTCCTCCTATGATCTTAAAGGTTTTCTTTTTATTATATTCCGCTATGTGATGCATGAGAATTTCGTACAATCGATGAGAGTTTTTATAGTTGCTACGTGCGCATGGTATCCACTACAGTAAGACTATCGAAGTAGTGTCACACTTATGCAAATCGAATTTAAAAATGTATCGGTGAGCACCGACGCTTCATCAGCACCTCTCGCGGTGACTGATGGAAATAAACGTTTAGCGTCGCGGAAATTTTGTGGTGGGGTAACCTTAGCCGGTCTTCCCCTTGCACCGTGATTCATTCATAGAGAATTATTTCTACATTTATGGCGTACAGAAGAACTTCAAGAGCGATTCGAGACATCTAATGGGTTGCAGGATCGTTTAACGATAAATAAAGGAGCCGGATCAGTCGCTTAATATTATGAGATTCTATTTTATCCTGCCGGAGCATCCAGATCGTTGGAAGCGTCTAAACACTCGCCATTCCATTAAGGACAAGGAATTATAGCGCGCTATTTAACCCATTCAGCCGAAATAACGAGCTGAACTCGTGTAGTGCATTGCTTGGTCCGGGATGCTCGAGCATGAGTCAGACTAGTAAATTTCGCGTGCCTATCTCGTAATGCAGCATGATTGCAATTTTAAATACCATTTCGCATTTCTCATCGTCGGGAGGAAACTGAAGATTACTTCGTTTCCGTTAAACCTCGCTGTAGATACAAAAATAATATAAATCATCAGATTGCTTGCTAATGGCTGTAGAATTTCCTCTTCGTTTTAGTTGGACGGTTTTACGGTATAAAAAATATTAATTACTTTCTGTACAGGGTTGATAAATCCGTCGATCAACGAAAATCCAATCAATCATAGATGTGAGCAACTGGTGGCGGGGGGTAGGGTGAGGAGAAGTTGCTATCTTAACACGTTTTCTAACAGTAGTTGTTTAATAATCTTTTTAAAATCGTTAATTATAAATCGTTAATTATAAATCGTTATCAAGTTCTGTAGGAAAATTGTAAACGAATTATTCGTATGTGATGGCAATCTCATCCATAATCAAATACGTTATATGGATTTATAAAATGAAGTATCTGAAGTTGTTATTTAAAAGCAAATTATCAAGTTTATTTCAGATGCCAATTGGTTGCCGGTATATAAAACGTGAAGTGTGTTATTGCCTTTATATTGGAAGAAAATAATCTGTCTGCAGTAGCTTCATTTATCATGTATCATACCAAATTTTGAGAGTTGTTCAAAAGTAGGATTTCCATGTTCCATTATAAAACACATTTCGAAATACACTCAATATTTATAAAATGTTTATTTTAATCTCGCATTGAATGTTAACGTACTATCCAAAAATATATATAATTAATATAAAAAATTGATAGACATACGCATTTTTTGTGCGCATACGAATATATTATATAATAGGCAGTATCTGGAAATATATACATTAACATAATATATAAATTACATTATTGTAATGTAATCAATTTGTATGCAATTTTTCATCAGTCTGAAACATGCAACAATAAATCTCATAAGAGATTTCAGTATAAAATAGTGATATTATCTAATCATTTTCACAGCAAGCCATTATCAAACGAAATCAGTTGTTTACGCAATTTTCGAGTCAACACGCTAAATTATCATATATTAATTCTCCTAATTTGGTTGATAGATGATCAGTGACCCCAATTTATCCAACTTACGTCAGTACTGTTTCATATTCCATCGTATTTGCTGCTCTTATTATTAGTTATGTGCTGACTCTCATTGCGAAAAACTGCATTCAATCTAACCTGTATTACAAATAATATTCCGTTCAGAAATCCAATCAACAAGCTAATGCCTAATCATATTCAGAAACATTTTTTCGTCGCTACTGACAAACATCCTCTTACCTTTGCAGCGAATACGGTGCGATACGTGCCGGTCAAGTTAGTTGGAAATCGTTGATTATTATGCCCAACACAATATCGATTGCATATACGTGTACGGACGTCTACAGTAATAAAATTTTCTTTTCTATATTATATTACATCTATTACAACTACTTTGATGGAGTTAACCTGCAGATTCGATGGACTATATACATATACTGCTTGATATTATTAATAGCTAATATTATTCTTTTACTTAATTCTGAAAATCGTTTGATATGTTCCTTTTATTAATATATTTAATTGAAATATCAAGTAATAAAACAATGTAGGTGTGCGTGCATGAGAGAGATACTGTTTTATTCCGATTTATGAATTTGGTTTACATGAAAATTACTCAATGTGGAAGAATGTTTAGAGAGAATATGGCATAAAATGTGAGAGGAAGAGGATGGGTGAAAGTCGCTGAATTATTGACTCTGGTAATTGTAATCTATTCCGAGTATCGAGTAATGTTAATGACAATTAATTATATATTTATAGTTCGTTGTAATTTGGTTTACGTTATTATGAAACAAACAGATTTGGTATTCTTTTCGTGTGTGCTACCGCGAATTTTTCACAATCTTTATGCAGATATATGAAATTATTATATTATATAAAATTATTATATTAAAAGATATATATCTACACCATGGGGTAGCATCGATTGACTCGATGCTTTGTTCTATAATCTTTGTATAGTATTTGTGTTACCTTATCCCTTATATCCGAATAAGAATAATAGTGAGATTACAAAAATACAATAAATGAAGAAACTCAATAATAAAAAAAAAACAGCTGATATCATTACGGTTAAAAGAACAAACAACAACGAATTAATTATCGGACTATGATTTAGATGGCCGGCGCGTTTCGCCGCATCCGCGGAGAGTTGAACAAATTGTCGAGCGTCTTTTTATCGCGTTGTGTCCACGCGATTGTCAATCAGGAGGGGCCGAGGCGTACGTACGACGCAAAACTACCGTTCTCGTTAAATAAACATGACGCGCGTTAAGCCGCGAATTAGCATTTTTATTATGCCTCGCGGCTCCCCGTTGGCCTTTATTGCTCATCCTTGAGACGCATCGTGCTCCTTCAGACTAAACTCGGCTATTTAAAAGACAAAGAAAAACGCGGCCGGACGAGGAAGTTGGTGGAAACGCGCGCTCGCGAGCGGCGAGCGCAAATCTCGGTGGCGAGAGAGCGAGCGAGCGAGCGAGTGCGCGAAA
This sequence comes from Augochlora pura, assembly GCF_028453695.1. Taxonomy (NCBI): domain Eukaryota; kingdom Metazoa; phylum Arthropoda; class Insecta; order Hymenoptera; family Halictidae; genus Augochlora; species Augochlora pura. The sequence goes on from NC_135781.1 coordinate 22,527,175, forward strand.
AGTCAACAAATTGACCGTTTCGCAGCGCGGCTCTGCTTCGCGCTCGCGCGCACGCCTAACGACCACGCGACTCCGTCAAATGCAAATACATAAATTGCCGTTTTCATGGCGAGCAGGAATTTTCTAATGGCGCGTAGCTTGTAACTATACCATTAACGGTTACAAATTAGCTTGTAAATTGTTCTCCTCTCGATAAAGAGCTTCGAAAAGTTGCCTGGCCCGGCTCGTCCAACGGCCGGAGCCCCGTGGTTGTAACTTTCATCGACTTGTACCGGCCGACTTATAAATAATTACGTTCCGCCTAGCCGGAAAACTTATTGTCCGGGAAAAAACGGGCCGCTATCTTGTCTCGCGGCGGGCCAATTAACATAAAGCGCGGAAAAAGTTATTCCGCGAACGGTTTCGTACAAATTTTCGAGCGACCAGTTGCGCGGAACCGACCGCCGCGTTCCGAAAAAGAAAAAACCAAAATACCTGTCGTTCGGCGAATTAATGGCACGCAATTAGTGTAATTACCCGTGCGAGCAAACACGCGGACTTTATCGGATTCGATTAATTTTAACTCGCCGCTACCGCAACCAGCTTATTTTCAAGAATTTTTTCTCGCGGAAATTACAGGACCGATCGAGACAAAATTTGATACGGTCGTCCCTTGCGTCTCGCAATATTCCCTCGATGTTTTTGCGATCGAATGCTCTGTGTAGTTTTTTTTCGCGATGGGTGTCGGGTACAATGTTTGTCCCCTTTCTTCGACGTTTATAAAACGAGTACCGGTTCTGGATCTTTTTTTCGTCATTCCTGTATTCGGGAAGGGTGCATGGAAGCTTTCTGGAACGACTGTGAAATATTTTACAATAAAATCCTGCAATGTACAATACTTATATTTAATTTCCTCGCAAAAAATAATATCGTATTTATTTTTCGTTGAATAAATTTTAGCGAATGTCTGACAGTAACCGTGTCTCTGTTATTGTTGTAAATTCGGAATGACCGTGGTTAAGGATTGAGATAATAATAATTTAATGCTTACCGTGGGTCGACGTAAATGGTTTACACGCTTCCGGTCAATTATAAAATGATCTGTACGTAATATCGAGCCGCATTACCAGCTCGAAACAGGATCGCATGAATATTAATTGACGTTGGATCGGTCTTTCCTTATTAGAAAATCGTACCTCGAAGGGAAAAAGAAAGCAGAAGAAGTTCCCATTGATCACATGCTCTCTCGGACAATTAAACCGCACTTGGTTGGCCTCGACACGGTGTTCGCCGTGCAATCCGTATACGCTAACCGTCAATTATTAAATAACGATAATGAACGACCGGTATAAATTCAGACTCGTTAAAAGCCGCGCGAGAAAGTATCGTGTACGCGGGTAACAATAATTCGCGCCCCGTCGTGCTGCTATAAACTATCACCGCTTTAGCGAACGAGCCACGATCGACTTTGACATTAGCTCGCGTTATAACGAGTGCTCGAGGGCAACGATAACCTTTGCTCTATCCAGTTGCCGTGTATTTCAGGAAATGTCTCTCCCTTCGACATAGATACCTTGTTATTTTTTCACTACAGCTGCTCTCCCGTCTGTGTAGGTATGAAAACGTTGAGGATCCACGAAACAGCTTCCCGGACGACACAATGTGTCAACAGATCCCTTAGCATCGATTTGGAACGTGAAATTCAAAAATGCATCCACTAATGGTCAACAATGATAAGAAAATGGCACGCAACGCCTATCTTCCTTTATTGGTGCAAGATATTAACCCTTTGCATTCGAAGCCATTTCAACTGCAAATCTGAAATAATTTTTCTGGCTTCTAGTATTTCCATTTTATAGAACAAAGTTCATTCTATGGATACGAAATTGAATCTCGTGACTCATATAACATTTACACTTTCAATAATTTTTTAAATCTAAGCTTTGGCGATATATGTATATATAAATAATTTTGGAACGCGTTACGACAATTTTAATGGCGCTGCAGAGTGGTCACTCGAGTGCGAAGGGTTAACTCTTCGTGCTCGAGCCTTTTCAACCATTTCAATTCCACAGTCTTTTTTATTTTTATTTAATAATATACTTGTAACCGGCCTTTCTTTAGGTCAACCAGTAGATTTGATGTAATCTGACATATCGCGCGTGAAAGAATATCCGATGATGCCCTTCAGTATTGCTAGTCCAAAATAGATTTTCTGCATATGATTTATTACATTTTGTAATGTAATATTGAGTGATGTGTCACTCAATGTGACATTGAGTCTTGCAATGCATACGACATTTATATTTTTAACAGTGTTTTAAGCAGAGTAACATGCATACTTAGATAACAGAATAATTACTTAGTTACAGTAACGCATTTCATTTTTGTTGATTTGGACAATAAATTGTTCTGCACATGCATACTTAGATAACAGAATAATTACTTAGTTACAGTAACGTATTTCATTTTTGTTGATTTGGACAATAAATCGTTCTGCACAGGGTTGCTCAATTGATTACGTGTAGAAAGTATTTAGGCAACAATTGATTCTGATATTAGAGAACCGGATAGCGAAGGTTCCGCTATATGGACGAGTTTAATTACATAAAAATTATTGTCAAACGTGATACAACAATTTTTAGTCATATGTCAGACCCACCACTTACGTGCGAAACGTTGATAAAAATTAAATGAAAAGCGTTTCGTGTATTTATGATATGTTTAGGACATAAAAACTTTAATTTACGTATAGGCTATCGTTGTCTGTAAAAAAAATTATATAATAAATATTGTGTTAAATTTATAATACATTCAACTCAAATTACTATAATTTCATAGAGAGTAGAGTTCTCCTTCAGAAAAATCACAATTGTACAGTGAAACATCTTCGAACAATCAGTGAGATAGTAAATGTCAACATATGTTAACATAAATTAATTTAAAAAATTTCTTTCATACTGAATGTTTGATCAAACAATTTCTAGTAATTTTCAAATTCGTTTCTTTACTGTAACTCGACTAGCTTCGCAATTACCCAGCAGAAGTTCTCGAGAGCCGAAAGGCTCGAGCGAACGGAGAAATCTCAAGTTTAGGCGAATGGAATCGGCGGCGGATTTCGGCGAGTTGGCGTGCATCCTGAAGGGGGTAGAAGGGGTTATTAAGAGCACGGGTGGGTCGGTCGGGCGAGCACTGGCTGCGAAACGCGAATTATCGTTGGCCGCGTGACACCCTTGCGAACATTATCGTCTCCTTGGTTCGCAGAGTTGTTTATGGTCGCCATGAACGCCGGTGCTCATTCCGCGTGGCTAATAGGCATCCTATTAGTCGCCGGCGAGCCCGGCCGATTATCGGGGCTAGAAAAGTCCTCGAGCGGGCCCCTAATGCGCCTCCGCTCTAATAGAATAATTCCTTGCCGCATTAGTCAGTCCGTGACTCTAATCATGATTGCAGAATGCATACACGGTTGCCGAGGGTGAAGAGAGAGGCGAGAAAGGGGGGAGAGAAAGGCGACAGGGGCAGAAGGGCAAAGACAGAGAGAGAGAGAGAGAGGGAGGGAGAGAGGGAGAGACGGGGGGCCTTACGGTGCGCCAAGGTATGATAATAATTGAATTAAGTGAACGTCGCTTAATGACACTCGTTACATTACCGATGGCCGGGTCGCAAGAAGGCACCAACGCAATCGCGATCTCGCGTATAATGCTTGAACAGCCGGGCCAGCGAAGATGATGCATTTAAACATTAGCGGCTTCGCTGAGACGTTCTGATTGAATTATAATGCCGCGCGGCGACTGCTTCGGAGATTGGAATTGTGTTAAGTCCTTCGAGCGATTCTTGCTAAACGCGTGACGAAAGCGAAAAATTGTAAGCCGCGCGCGGTGCACACGAATCGGATACGAGTTTTACGATGCACGCTGCAATATTGATTGCAATCACCGTATGAAAAACCGGCGGGTAACAAAGGTCCAGATCGAGGACACGAACGGGAACAATTCCTTTCGTAACAGACTATAATAGTTTACGATACGGACGACACTTTAGATCTGCGTTTAGCGAATATCGTAGATTACCGAATGCCCCAGGTTTTCCCTGGAACGAATTCTCAATCAGGAGGGACCTCGAGTTAAACCTGAACGAAGATAACATCAGGGACGCCCTCTTCTTCTTTAACTCTAGGACAACAACATGGGGTTAACCCCCTGCACTATAATAACAAGTCAAACTCGTGATAAAGATTCCACGCAAGATCTACTAAATTAATAAGTTATTAATTTCTTGTAAATCGAAATCAAATTGAATTTTTCTTTTATCAAACTCTAGAAACGGAAGTAAATAAAGACAATACAACAAATAAAAATTATCTGATTCTATTAAGAAAGGTATTAAGAACAAATAAGAGCTAATCAACGCAATGTAAAAGGAGTCTTAGTGCAAGGGGTTAATGGGCAACACGTCAAATTATTAATATGTCTGCAAACATGTAAATATATAGTAAAACGTAGAGTTTATGTATTATATAAAATATAGTATGGAAAATGTAATAATAATATATGTAATGTTGATATTTTCTTATATTTTGAAAACAATAAATAATATTTTAATTACGAAGACTTTATTTTAAATTGTCTACATTCCCGTAATTTTACTCATACCGAAAAATAGAAGAGGCTTGTTCTAAATCCTTTAATCGATATGACTCGTTATAGATTTCTGTTATAGTTATTCATGCCAATATGAATGATAATTATATTCTACAATATAAGTCAATAAATAGGTAAAAATATTATAAATAAAATTGATTGGAGTTTCAACCCAGCGATATTCAAAGTATTTCCTCTCATACAATAAGCAAAAGATCAGGATGTTTTTATTCATTCTTAAGGAAATATGTTACATTTACGAATTCTTATTTCGCGAACCGTTCGTCCAATTCCAATGATCCTATTTTCATTTCAATCGGGAAGGTTTGGTCTAAGGCGAGGAATATTTGCGATGGAAAACGTTGCGTCGTCGTCCGGTGGCAAGGCAATGAAAGGCAAGCGGTCATTTCGCAGAGCATTAAGCGGAGAAGGCACGCATCGAGATCACGCGAACGACACGCGTGCGTGAACGGATTCAGGCATGGCCGATTAGGCGAACGTGTGCGGCACGGACGGGAAATTGTTCCGAGGGTGCGGAAACTGCGCCGTTTCAGAAATGAAATGACCAGGAAAAAACAACAGGAAACGGGAGCCGGGAGAAACGCGCGATAATTGAAAACTCTTGTGCAGACGTGACCGAAACGCTAAAACTGCGGGAAACCGCTTCCGGAGACCTACGTTCGAGAGAATGGACATTTCAAGCAGGTAATTAAACGGTGCGTGGATGGTGTGCAAAGTCAATCCGATACAGAGTCAGATTTCCACTCACGATGCTGTATAATTTAAAGCACAGTATTTAACACCAATTAGACGCCGGCTTAAGCTCTTCATTACCGCCATCATCTTAACCCCTTGTACTATAATAACGAGTCAAACTCGTGGTGACTATTTTATGCAAGCTCTACTAATAATAAACTAATTTCTTCTACGTCAAAGTAAAAATAAATTTTTCTGTTGTAAAAGTATAAAAATGAAGATAAGTAAAGACAATATAGGAAAAAGATTGTCTGACCCTATTGGGAAAATTATTAACCCCTTGCACTACGATTCCTTTCACGGTGCATTGATCAGCACTTATTTATCCTTAATATTTTTAATAAGAAGACCAGACGATTTTTCTTCCTTTTATTGTCTTTATATACTTTTGTTGCTAAGCTTCGATAGCAGAAGAATTTAGATTTATTTCGATATAGAAGAAATTGATAATCTATTAATTCAGTAGATCTTGCATGGAATCTGTATTACGAGCCCGACTCCTTATAATAGTGCAAAGGATTAAGTACGAATAACTGCTAATCGTCACAGCATGAAAGGAGCGATGCTGCAAGGGAGTTAACCCTCATCCGTTTCTCATCGCACGAACCGAGTCCGTTCTTCGGTGTTAGATTGATACGGTGCTAAATAATTCAACAATGTCCCTCACATCGATTAGTTTAGTGGTCTCCTTGTTCACCGATAGGAATGGGTTTCAGGAGGTTATAATACTTATAGTTCTACGGTATTACAATATACTTCGAATTTCAATGCTTTTTATATTATTCACTTTTCAACTCTACCGATAGTAGAGTTGAAACGTAAGAGTGTATGTGCTCAGCGTTAAAAAATAAAAGCTACGAAGTTCCCGGTTGGTTTGTCCACTAATAACAGTATAACTCATAATCACAACTTACAACGACATAAGTCATTACACGCAAACATTGTCAAATTGACAGTAGAGTCGGATGAGAGTTGAAAGTGCTAATTAAAAAATAGCTTGACCACATCTTGCAGCAATTGCCACAAAATATCTGTAACAGATTCTCAATTAACGCTACGGCTTCCGCAAAAAATGAAATAGATAATGATAGTTCCGACGCGTCGCGGGATTGCATCGAACGCTAAGAATGACTTTTAGTAGAAAAACGTAAGAATTCCATGAATAATAAATTCGAAGAGAACGAGACTCGTTGACCTTAAGCTATCCTTGAAGCCTCAATCAAAGCACAAAGTAATCATTTCGTCCACCTTGATAGAAGGTTTTTGCCTGCAACAGTGTTTTCGCCTGTCCTTTTACATTCGCGGATAATTGCACCGCTCGCGGTTCATACTTAGTTTTGCTTGGTTGTTTATGTGAAAAATCACAGGCTAGATTTCACCGTAATTTCCCCGGCTCGTAGAAGATGTTCGCGTCGTTCGCGGCGTTTTCAGTTGTCCTATTCCCCGCACGTTTCTTCTGCCCCGGGGCAACCCGTGGCCGCGCTAGGTGTAAATTGAGTTATTAAACTCGCCCAGTATTTTGCCCGGCAAGAAGTATTCTGTAGAAATTACCGGGAAGATTAATCTTCTCGTAGAATTCGTTTTTTGACATTCTGGGCAACTTAAAGGCCGTTCACCACTGTCCCACTAATGCTACTTGTTACCGGCTTCCTCGCGGAACCTTCTTCAAACAGATTGCTTGTCCACACGAAAAACTGGAAAAATATAGTACCCGAGCAAATTCTTTCCATAATTATTTACGTCTCCATTGCCCGGCGAAAGTGGAGATAGTATATTGCCTCCTTTGACTCGGAAGACGCAGAAGGGAACATCTGAATTTTATATAGTCTCTCGAAATAACATTTGTATTGTTATTGATAAAAAGAAAACATTTTTGCTTTAATCAATTTGAGCACTGAAAAATCAGGCTACTTTTCTACTACGTAAATATCAAATTCGATTTCGTTTTCTTTCCCATGAATTTGCAATATTTATTACGATATTTGTATTTCAATTTTGACAATTTGGTATAAATATTTCGAAACACTTTAAAATTTAATTTTATTTAGTATTCAGTACAAATTAATGTCACTAGAAATCGAAGCGACGTAGTAATTAGATCAGGGAATCGTATGTGAGATAAAAATAGTCCATATTCACACTAAAATTACCAAATCAGTATGATATTATTAAGTATCGGAGAAATTTTTATAATTTATAATGAGCTGAAAATAATGCAGTAGTATTTTCAAATTCTTTAATGCCTTTGCCGTTTCCTATGTGCTTGATTTACTATCGTCATAGATGCATACAATTCATGATTCAGCGGCAATAAATCATGTCGACCAATAGAACGACAATGATTATTCAATCAGGAAAAAAAAACACCATTGCCAATGCGTGCCTTTAATGTTAGTAGGTTGCCTGAATTTTTTGAACGATGGTTCTGTGAATTACGATCGGACAAGATGCGTTGTCGAAGTATTTTGATGACAGAGCCCACCGCGTTTGAATTATTAGCATGAGAAATGGTTCTTCGGTCCTTGGCGATCCGGAGATAATTAACGCAGCAATTACGAGGGTATCCGGCGTCCCGTGTCGAACGTTAGATCAATCTGAATTAATCCGTACAAGATAAATTTTAAGGGGAATAAATTGAGACATTAAAAAAGTAAATTGGCGAGCTCCGGCGATACGATGCTACCGTGCACCGAAAATTACATCGTGTTATCGGTCGCGGCTAATCAAACCGGAAGATTACCCGCGCGATGCGAACGTATCCGATCGTGTTCGGCTTAATAATATATTTTAACATAACATTAACATTTCTGAACGCATTATCGATCCTCCGGAGAACTGTAATTTCATTTTTTGCGTCCGCGCATAATTAACGACCGCGGGCCCCGGATGAAGTCGACCCTTTGATCCGACGGCGCGGCTAATCAATTGGCAATAAACGGAGAGGACCGAGTGTTTTCATTTCTCTGAAAGCCGAGAGCCGCGCGGATGCCAAGAATTTTGAACGCCCCGCGCGAACAGTGTTTCCCAGGCGGGCTCGTGATCCACGGAATTCATAAACACGATTTCTCGAGACAGAGGATTCCCGAGATATGATGAACACGTGCATTCGCGTGTCATCGGGCACTCGTGTTCGCACGAGCAAAAGGGACTTTCCGCTGGCAGTCTTCGCAATTAATCAGAAATTTAACCCTGCGGCGCGAAACCGGACCCCGAAGCAACAAATCTTACTTTGTAAATACTTCTATGTATTACGCGAGAATTACGGATGATGTGCCAGTTGCTATGCTCGGAAACTAATCTTTCGCTAGTTTGGTTAAATAAAACAGTTCTTTGTACTCTTTCTTTTATATTTCTCGAAGCATTTAAATTGTACAAATTACACTCTCAATTATTCTTTTGAGATGAGGTTATATAATAATAAGAAAATGCAAAGAAATAATTAATATTACATTCAGAAAACGTAAATAAATATTTAAGAAAGAAAAAAGTAGTAAAATGGCTACACTTAGGCGATCAAAAGTCATGTTATTATTGAATTATTCGTAGAACATAGTTCTATGTACGACAATTATAACTTTGATTAATCGGTAGCAGATCGTTATGCAAAATCCAAAATTTTCTTTATCAATTCTGCGAAACAAAACTTGCACAAAATTGTATTGCTCACTTTAATAGTCTCAATAATTGAAAAATAATCTCAACAATACTCTTAAATCCTTCTAATCATTCCTATAGAGTATACTGTAAATTCGAAACGTAGAATATTATAAAACTTATGCCTGGAAATAATGAGCGACTGCTGTTACGTATAAATAAACACATCATTTCTAGAATCACCTGCGATTAGGACAGTCTCACCTTCTCGATATCTTTCCAAATAGAATCTACCAAGCGGCTTTTCGGATCGTTATTCATCATCACGGGTAATCCCAACGTAGCGAGGACAAAAATGTATAATGAAATTCTGCAAACACGAACGGCAGACCGTTCGAGTAGGAAAAATACGAATTGGACTTCCCAAGTGGATAATGAGAACGGTAAAGTGGCTATTCCCCCGAGTCAAATCGAAAATGTTTAGGGGCCACCGGTGGCTAAACTCGGTGATTGATGTCGTTTCGGTGAATTTTCTATCGATCAAGTGGCGTAGTAACGTCGGTGGCGAGCGAAGCCCGCGCAAGGAAAGGCCGCCGCGGCGAGCGTTCGCGAGGCCAGGGATTCGCTCGAAGAAACTTTAAAAGACTGAATAATCCTGGAGGACCGTGGCTCTACACGCTTAGGAGGAACGTAGAATTGCGGTGGTTTATAGACGGTGTGCCCCCAGGTATATTATAATGTGGTCAGCGTCCTCGTCCTCCATGTCTTCCTCCGTCCTTCGCTTGTCCCGTTGCTGCCGGTCCTCTTTTTCTCCTTCGTGGGGTGCGCCGACAATGTGACATGCAATATGGTAATCACCGTAGAACGCTTCGGGGCCCTATGTGGATGCTGAACGTCGTCGTAGCGCAACCTCTGAATAGACTTCCCGGGGTATCACGGGAAAGGAAGCACGACAGGCCAACGACATACGTCCCCTTTCCCTTGTTCGCCTCTCCCTGAACCGCGGCTGCGGTACGTGGCGCACGTGGCACATGAATCATTGGTCATTTTTCCAGGTGGCACCAATTGTTTTCCTTTTGCGGGAATTCGTACTGCCTCGCCGCTCATTATCAGATAGTGCTAGATGTTTATGGAAATTCACGACAGATAAATTTCCGGAAAGAATTTCCGCAAGGCCGGCCAAAATTTATTTCCTCCAAACGATCGTTCTGCGCAAGGATGAGATTCGCTGTTAGAAACTTCGTTCCGGGAAGATCGATTTGTGCAGCAGTTTAGAAATTTTGAAAATCGATACCGTACACTGTATTCGATTGAACCTTTTAGCAGCTGCTACAATATTTCTATTTTTTTTGTGAGAGATTCTTTTCGTAAAACTAGGTACGAGAAACAATTTCACCAAGGAACACCGCTGATCAAGAAATGCTTAATAAATAAATAATTTTCAGGTGATTATAGCTACGAATTAACTTTTTTAAAATGGAAAATATCTCTTTGCCTATCTGAGGGGAATTAACATGACATTAAAAATAATGAAAATGGGCGGTCATGTAAAACATCAATTAATATAAACCGCAAAACTAAAGAAAAAGAAAGCTGTATAAAAATGTCACACTCCATTGATCGACCTCTAAATGAATAGTTTTAATTGAAAAGAATTGTGTCGTATCATCGTGTACATGATTCAGAAGTCGAACAGCGTTGTACTTCTCACGAAATTTAATGTTCCCTAATTTAATGAAAAAGGACGCAAACTGGAAGAACTTTGAGAACTTTGATCGTATTTAAACGAAACTAAGTGTATCCAAGCTCACGATCTTCTTACAGGTTCGCATGTCGCGAGTTACCCTTTTCCTAGCTACGGTTACGCCAATAAGATGTTTAATTAGACAATGACCGAGTGAGATCCCTGTCAGCTCCAGAATTAGCGACACATCTAGAGTGATTTGTCGGCTCCTTCGCCGATCCTGGTGCACAAGATGTAAGGATTACTCTCGGCGTTGGGTCGGGTCTTAATTGAGACAGCGACAAAATTGTGCTCGATCAGGAAGCCCAGATTTCTAGATTCTCGAGTGTGTCGTCATCAATCGCCGCGACTCTGGAATCGCTAGCGGCTACAAATGTCCCGTGATTCATACGCCACGTGTATCACGAACGTGCATACGCGGTGTCGTGGCCTGCACGCGTTGTTAGACTCCGTCTTGGTTTCCGCGACTTTCCAGGAACACCTATTGTTGAGGTGCTCCTAGATCCCGGATACGCGATTGTTGGTTTTACGAGCGGGTCGGAAAAAAAATTGCGGCACACGGATCGAGAGAGGCTTCCTTTCGATCTCGTGCGCGATCGCGGCCGCGGAACGGACGAATGACGTTCGTGATGGTTTCGGGTCCAAGGAGATGCCGCGAAACCATATTGTTCCATTTCCAATGATTCTTCGAAATAGAGAACAAATGATCCTGCGCCGGTTTTCGCTGTGGAAGGACCGAATACGTGCACCGAGCAACCAGTGACAAAGCGAGCGTATCACGAAACGATGCACACGCGTTTCGCATTTTTCCGCAGACAGATGATAAAGCGATCTCGTCGCTGCAGCTGCGTAATTGCTGTAAAAATTCGAGAACGACGTTTACCAATGTCTCGCGGAGTTGTTTGTATGGGAGACTATCGCGAGACGAATCGCCTCCGAGATCTTGCGCCATTAAGCGCAACGGTGTATTTGCCTCATCCAGCGGTACGACATTTAGATCGAAAGTCCATCGAGCGATCGTCCGCGCCGTTGAGATTAATTCGACTCATTACCAATGAGTAATAACTATTATTATCTGCGCGTTCGGAGCACCCGCTTCTTCATCACGAATTCTTAGCAATAAACGTAATACCGCGGGATGGACAGCGAGAGCTGTTTTTGCGAAATCGAGGCGATGGTTTGCTTTCGCGGTAATCCATCGATCGGATTATCTGACCGAGAATTATCGGATATAAAAATCGACACTGAATAGCCCTCGCGAATCAGGCTGCAAATATTTGTAACAAGTTCCATTCACACATTTCTTATTACCGAGGCGCGTGTGAAACTTCTACATTTTCTTCGGCAGTATCTTTTGCTGAGACCTTTGCTATTACAAATTTCATCTGCGTGACTTACGTGTCTACTTGAATATAGTCTTTTGTTAGCGGCGAAGAAAGAAACAATTCTTTACCAGACTTTAGAACTGGTTTTACGTTTTTTCTTTAATTCTGACTACCTAAGACGAGACAGGAAACAAATTCGACTGTTAAGTATAATACTTAACAATATTTTATTAGGTGTGCTGAGAAGTTCAATGAAAAGATGTTAATCCAGAGTAGTTTGATAAGTCAGCGAATGGTGTAATTATACTACACAGGGTATTGCAAAAGTCATTTACAATCGGGGTACTTTTCCTGGTATCAATGCTCGAGAAACATTCTTTTATCTCAAAATAAATCCAGACCAACGAATAAAGCAGAACATAGTTTTAAGTAGAACTCCGAGCTTGTATTTTAATCGAATCTCACGTCGTTGGTCAAGGCTGTTGTTGGCGAAGTCTGCGGTCGGTAAAGTCCGTAGTCGGTGAAACCTGAGATGGGTGAAGTTTGTGGTCAGTGAAGTCTCAGGTAGGCAAAGCCTGTGACCAACGAACCGCGGTGCCCGTCAAATCTGGGATCGTCGACGATTTCCATGGGACCCCCGGAAAAATGGTTGCGACGTGGGTCGACATAGTAGGCGGTCAGCTACCGCAGAAGCTCCGGCAGAGCGGTGGCGGGAGCGCGTAAGTCATTCAAGAGTAGTCAGAATAGGAGAGCGCAGGGGTCAGAAGCACTTAAGGGAGCGTGACTGCGGATGAATTTATAATGATCCCTGGACGGCGGTGGTACAAGAGGCATCGCTTCCGCAGAAATTCATGAGAGATAATCCGACGGTGGACAGAACGCAACAGGATCAAACGCGGGGAGGAGGTCACGGGGGAGAGATATCCGTGGCAGTGAAGCGACCGCGGAATGGTCGAATCGGTGCCCGATCCCCGGGTCGTGGTGGTCGGACACGGTCGCGGAAGAGGATCTGCAAGAAGAAATTCTTCTGTCGATCGAATCGCGGGAATCATCGGACCGTTACACACGGGCAACGAGACAACGGGCCGGCGCGGAGTCCGCAGGAATGCGATCGAAGATGAATTTATAATGACCGCCGCGTAGAGGCCGTAGCACCGCGCGCGGTGGTTTATTCTAGCGGAAAGAAAATGGTTCCCGGGGGAGGATGTATCGAGAGACGATCTCGGCGCGCAGCGATCACCCCCGCGTGATCCTCTCTCCGGCTACTTGGCCGGCTCGAACTCGCCTAAGCCGCGCCGATCAGATCCATACAAATGCAATCACGACGTCGTCGCGGGAGATGAGGACTCGATGCGCCGCGCTGCGCCGCGCTGCGCCGCGCTGCGCCGCGCAGCGCCGGCCCGGGACCCGCTGACTGATCGTGCAGATTTTTGAGCGACTCACACACAGCCGAGATCCAATCGCGTATTAATGTCGACACGACCGGGACACCTGCGGATATAGTATTCGCCGGGAGATGCACCGGCTAGCCCCGGAGCCCGATTACCCATGCAGAGCCCTTTAAGTATGCACAACGTCGAGAGCGGAGGACGCGGTGCACGCGATCAAAGCAGCCCGAACCGGCCCGAACCAGCCCGCTTTCGATCTACCGACGTAAACCGTGCCACCTATCGAACCGGGCTATCGTGTCCCTCTACCATCCGAAAGACATATGACCGAGCTATTCAATGCTCCGCGGGTTGAATGATCAGTATTAGTACACGTAAGACGGCCACGTGAACAAACTCTTTGCAGCGAAACCCTGCCGAAATCTGCTAAAACGCGATGCCCGGCTCTGCTTGCATTGTTCTCTACGTATTGATAGTGATTGTCAAGATCGCAGTTTTCAGACACTTGCACACTTTGCCTTTACACTTTATATATACCTAATTAATCATCGTTTGACCTACATACGTTTTTCGAAAGAGTATACCAAATTGTTACAAAATCAAACAGTTTTTTAAGTAATATGATGTTATCTTTCATGTACTAGAAACGTATTCTATTCATTGAAAACGTTGCAACGCACTATTGTCTGAGAATTTAAAGACGCTCAAAAGTAATTTCTCTTGAAGTACCAAAGAATATCTGGCTACAAATAATCAGGCTAAAACTTAGATGTGACAAGACAAAATGATCAAATTGTTTGTTAATGGCATAACAAGAGGATTGGAAAGGGCATCATTGCAAGGACGTTGCGATTGAATGTAATAAATACAACCAGCTTTGAAATAACATGGCATTTTGTTCTCTTATTAATGTAATCGTCAAAGCAATAAAATCATGTCTTTCCCAGTGGATGTATTTATTGCATCGTTTCACGCTGCAGCGAAATGTGAAGGTCTCGATGCCGTAAAATAAATCTGATCGCTTTTGACTGACAACGAGAAGGAGCGGAGCATTATAAATGCAAATTATGTTATGATGGCGTCGTGACAATTATCTCGGACGCTGACAGTCCTCTTACCACAGGACGAAAAGATACCATCAAACTGATTACAGCAATAAAAATCAAACTCCCCGTGAAGAAATCCGTTTGAAATTCGATTTGAACGTTGCACAGTTTTTAACGTTAATAATTATCAACGTTCCAATATTACATCGAAGGGCTAATTAAACGTAGATCGATCTCGCGGTCTCTGCCGCGGAATGATCCCCGAAGGGTAACAATGAAGACAAAGAAATTAATGATCGCAATCGCCCCAGCTGGAATCCTCGTTAAATCTTAACTACGTTATGCAAACTCGTAGATATCGATCACCTTCAATCAGCAACTTTCACAATACAAAGTGAAGTTATTAAAGAATAATATATTATCTGATCAATCGGAAAAAGGTTGTGGAACCGGACGATTCGCCTTTTGCAATTTTCTGGCTGGAATAATGGCCAGGTTCCATTCGATTTACGTGGCGGTCTATCGCGGTCATCGACGATCACGATACAAGGCGTCTTTGCGCATAAATCAGAGGCTGATTAATCTTGACCGACGTCGACGAGGGGCAGAAACGTTTCCTCGATTAATCAGCCGCTTGACAAATCATTTATTTTCAAATCCGCGGCTCAATCCCGCCTACCGGCTGCAAAACGAGACAATTCGGATGTCTACAACTACTCGGTAGCACAACTGTCGACAGCACCATGATATAAAAAACGAAAACCGTTCGCAGTTTCGTCGGACATTGAGTAACAATTTGCAACAGGTCTTCGATCGATACGTCAATTACTTTTGTTTTATAAGATTCTCTGTCTTCTTATTCATCGATTGTTGTTTCTACACGAGAAACAATTTCACTCATTCATCGTTGCTGATTAAATGTTATTTTGTTGTGTTTTAAATAATATCGTGGGCAGTTATTGGAAACGTATAAGTTTCAGTACTTCAAATTTAGAGCAATTTCACGTTCTTTCAAGTAGAAAATATTTCTTTGTGATTTAAATTACTATTGTGTATAATATAATATTAGTAAAATATAGACACTTTTTCTTAAATGAATAGAAAATTAACAACCCTTAAGCCTACGTTAATCCTTCTAATACTTTTTCGGGTTAATGCAAGCCAGAAAACCAAACATAAGAGATTCGCATAAAACAGTTTGAGAAAACGTGCTACAAAAATGTACAACCACGACATTGTTATTTTTATTGCTTCGTGGCGACCATAATTAAAAGAACTTTATATTTCTTACAAAATTTTATAGGCCTAATTGTATGAGGGAAGATACAAAATCGGCCTAATACTGTACTAAAAAGAAAAAGTCGACATCCTTTAAAACTTTAGTCTCATTTATATAAAACCATATATTCAATCTCTTATTTTACGTTCAGGTACTACAATTTACGCCGTTTGACGACGAATTACTACACTTACCATAACATTCTACACTGCAACATGTTACAAGGTGCTTTCAAAATAATTTCAAAATGTTCCTAGGAACCTAGAGTGTATCATTATGATAAAGGTCAGGGGATATCAAACTGGAATCAAAAAACGATCCAGGCTATCCTTCGGTGATATGCATCCATGCACAAAGTGGCGTACCATTCGACGTCCATCCGCGTCTCTATGATCAACCGAGTTTCTTCGCATCTGACACGTGATTTCGATGGCCGCAAATAAAGCGGTTGCAAGCAACGCATCGTTGCATCGTGACTTGTCCATCAACAAATGGCAGCAATTCCCCGAGTATCGTAAACGGAAATGAATTCTAGAGAAGTGAATGCAAATGATACTGCCCGTTGGGCTTCCCCACATTGTTGCGAGTCGTGCGATATTTGCACAGTACGCGGACAGAACATTCCCAGCGACGGCGATACGATTGCATTCCCCCGTTCGAGAGCGAACCAGCAACGAGAGGAGAGATTGACACGAAAATTGCGCTCGCTCGTTGGAATCTTTCTTTGCTTCTCTGCTCGCATCGCTCTGCGACTTTGATGAGAAATAGGAAGCAATTTGAGCGCGTTAGAGTTATTATTTTCCGCGGCTATAATTGCGAGACGCAATTTCAATTGCTTTAATAGCGTGATAAAGACTGGACCGCGACGTGGTTCCAGCGAATCCTATAGACAGAGTTTCTTATTTCTGTGCGAAAGTTTCCAATAAATTGGAGAATTGTTCGGTCGGTACAATGCCGCGGAGTTCATCGGGAATATAAAAAATTAATCGAGCGTTACGGGCACCGTGAACGCTCGTCTAAAGAAACAATAAAACGAAAACGTGAACATGTTCGCTTAATGCGACAATAAAAATTGATTAGCTGATAATTTGACACGTCGTCGTTCCTTTCCGCCGACTGTCAATGGGAATTTCAATCCGGGAATAGAATTATCTTCGCGCGATAGTCTATTCGACGCGCAACCCGCAGCCTGCTTCACAGTGTATTCACCTCGTGGTTTATTTGCCGATGTAATTGCCATCAAGGCGTGCCATTCTCCACACCTGGCAGAGTGATCCACACCTTTGGAACTCCGTGGTTCGACGCCGCGCACCGGAGCCGCAACCTACACGAATTTACCGTGCAATCCATGGAACATTCGAGTGATTATCTGCGAAGATGTTGGTCGGCGTACAATCGCGCATAGCTTCACCGTTTCCCAACAATAAATTACGAAAAGCGTGTCGAGATAACATTCGGGTATCGCTTAACGTCTCTTAAAAATGAGATATATGTTGCAGAATTGTCTCACGAATTTTCTGCACAAGTGTCACCGTTACCGTTATTTAGGAACATTTACTAAAATTGTCGAGAATTTTTACTGTGAAAAATTGAAGACAAGGAGGAACTAAGAACGATGCAGATTCCTATGACATTTTGTATTTTTACAGCAGTCATTTAGATTTTTATAGTAGCGAGGTGTTATTGTTACTGTTATTCAGAAACTATTTAAAAATTTATATGAAGGACTAAAGGCAAGGAGAAAGTGAAGAAGGAGCAGACTCCACACGAATTTAAGAATGTTACTGGAGTGTACGAATTTCTCTAAAATTTATGGTTGACAATTCTTACCATAGAAAATGCGGATACCATGCTCAAATTGAACAATTCGCACTTTGTAAGAATGACGTTATTTATATTTTTACAATAGCAAAGTTCAAAGTATTGACCAAGAACTTTCTAAAATACTTCAACGGAGCGTATCATATTTAAAAATGTATGCAAATGATTTGCTGAAGGTGCGACGCGTAGAGGAGCAATTTGCTGAAAGGGTTTTCGTGCTTTATCGAGGACCTACAGCGAACGGTGTCAAAGTTTTGTATGCAGAGAAAAATGCGGAAGGTTCGCAGCCGTAAAAATGGTGGTTCGCGGAGGAAAGGAAAGAATGCTATTCGCTTTCCAGAATGATGAACAGTAACGTCTATCTGGCAGCTGGTTATTGCGTTTCTCCGGCCGGTCGTTCATTCTCGAAGAAGGATCGCGCTTCCTCGAGGACTTCTCGACGGAGGTTTCCGTCGTCGGGCCCCCCCTCGACCGATGACCTGGAAGCCATGCGCACGTGAAAGCCCATGCGTGTCCATCGCGCGATGCTATTTTATTGCACGCGCAACTCTGTAATCTTCTGCTGGCTGCGAGCACGACGACTTATTTCTAATGCCTATACTTACCGCTTAATGTCTATATCTGTTCTGTCTGGGGAACAGTAGCGCGGTTGACAGCGGTAATGAACGCCGCGAATCGGGTTTCAACCGCATTCTTCGACGCGCGGACCTTCGCTGATCCATCGAAACTCGAAAACTAATTTGCCAACGAGCTTCGTCCGGGGTCGGTTTTTGTATTGGCAGATAGAGGAAACTAGAGCAGATTGCAACAAAAAGATACTTCATATTCTTTCCTCGAGGATGTTCTCTTTTTCATTAAGAAACTTTGTATTTATAAGCGTGAGATTTCTTCTCGCTATTTATTTATATCTCACCAGGCCATTTATATGTTTACAATAGGATTAGATGCTAATACTCAAGCAAATTCAGCAATGATACTCATTGCACCAACAGAAATTCAGGTATCTAGATGATTAGCTACACATTGTGGATAAAAAATCTGTTACAATCTTTCAATTATTTGATTTGTAGAATTTGTTTTTTTTTTTTATTTCAATCAGACCTATTAACCCTTTGCACTCGAAGCTATTTTAACTGTAATTTTAAAATATTTTTTCTAATATATAACATTCCCATTCTATACAGCAAAGTGTATTCTATTCATATGAAAATAAATCTTGCAACCCATGCAACAAGAGTTACACTTTTAACAATTTCTTAAATCTAAACTTTCAAATTATACAAATTATTCTGGAACGCGATATAACAATTTTATCGGTGCCTTGGAGTCACTACTCGAATGCAAAGGGTTGATAGGTAGTGCACTATCTAATTCTCCTAGTTAAAAAGTGACAAAATACTTACACAAATACTGAGTTAATGGAAATGATTAAAGTTACATATTATGATAGAACAATGTCTATAAATTCGTGTTCAACAGAAAGGCGAAAAAACGGTTTATAATATTGATTAATTATAAGAGGAAAATTAAAGTTTTAGAGTACAATAAATTCTCTCGAATTGTCCTTCAGCTTGTGAATATAAATGAACAATTTGGGAAAAGGAGATACAATTATTCAGGCCTCACGTTTTTACAATTGTTGACAATGAAAGAGTTACGAGACTTGAATGATCGTATCTCCTCTTCCCAGATTGTCCATTTTTGCTTATAAGTTGAGGGACAATTGGAGCTAATTTACTGTATTGATTTACGACAGGTATCTCATATTCATTTATATCTTATATTCTAATGACATCGGCATCCTAGTCTCCTCTACATAAGGTTTTTCTTTCAAATATATGAAATTACCATAAGTTCTACTGATTTATGTTAAATACTGCACAAGAGACCTTTATTCTGTATAGAATGTCGCTAAAAAAAATATGTACAAACAGGCACCAGGTTTCCTGAAAAAATATTCTAAAAATACAGAATAACTTGTCTTTGTTTGAGTCTTAGTTTTAGACAAAATCGAGTTTAAAAATCTGTTTTTTATTAGGTTGTTCCAAAAGATCGCTATAAATCTTTCATATGAATTGAACGAAACGAACTGTATGAAACCGAATGATAATACACAGCTCTGACAATCCATCGATATCAAAATTTTATTCAAAAATCTCTCCCCATTGTTTTCGGGGCCACGTATTATCATTCTTTTTATTATCTGTACAAACAGTACCGTTTTAAAAACATCAATGTTGCGACCGAATCAAATAAAAGCATGGCAACCTGCAACTTTACCACGAAAAACTGTTATTTATTTTGCAAAACAAGTTATTTCGCGAATCGTGGTATGGATGGTATGGCGGTGCGCGCGTGTCTACGTATTGAATCGTGTGTTTGCCGAACAATTTTGCGAGGCTCGTTTCACGCTGAAATTGCGCGAAAGATAAAAACAAAAAGGGTTGGCATCCGCAACGCGGACTCCTTGGGCGTATTTCGCGGTTCGCCTTTTGCGTATCCAGACTTGAAATTTATCGCATGACTGAGCACCGACGGGCCGCAGTGGTTGATATTTCTCTTATTCGTATGCATTGTGCTTAACGAAGCTGGGTCCCCGGCGTTATGTCCGGCAACGCCGGTTGATTGAAGTGACTTACGAACTTCCAGATCAACGGTTGCACTTGGGATATGTGCCACGGGATACGCTACTATTCTTTGGATTTACGACGTGCGAATACAAGCGCTGGGGCCGCGGCGGCGTCGTTGCGACATTTATGCGGTTGCATATTCTAGATCTTAGATCCCTGCGGTGTTGCGGTCCACAATTTGAATAACACGTTTACCATTTTTCCCGCTTCCCGACCCGATCCAACCGGAAAACGGACATTCGTTTCTCGGTCTTAAATCGCTTTCCACTCGTCGGCGGATTCGCGCAATAACAACAAACAGGAAGCTCTGTTTCAGTAAATTATGGCGGCTATCTTAAGCGAGCATGCCAGCTGGCGTAAGAATGTTAGTTAGCGAAAATTTTAACAACTTTTGAAATGTTCTCGAGAGAGATTGTCGCACTTGTGAATTTAATATTTCTGGTTTTAGTAAATATTTCTAAAGTACGATCAATTATCAAGCAAAAGTTATGAAGATTGTGTACATGGATAATTTTTATTCGTTCGACTTTTGTGTAAAGTACAGAGAACATTATTCGAGATAATTGTTGTCTTAAGAGACTATACTATTTGCTCAGATCACTTTTGCGCTTGTGATTTCAAGGCTTAGTGATTTTATTAAACATTTCCGAAGTGTATCTTCATTTGAAACGAAGTCTTCTCGAAATAATTTCTATTTGTTCGGTTTTTATGCGAGAACTAGCAATTGGAAGCATACTGGAGTAAACTGCATGAACAATATTAAGAGGTTATGCAACTATGACGGTTATTAAATTAGATAACTTTAAGAAATTGTTCAAGCACAACTTGCACTCTCAACTATGAAATGTAGTTTTATTTAAAAGTCGTGTATGGTGGCAATCTAAAACAGGTTTTCAAACATTTATTTTTAAAGATATTAATCAAATTTTCCTTCAAATGAGTAACTTATCTAAAATTTATTACTATACAATTTATAATAATATTCTTGTCACATGATCTGTTCAAATTTTTAACACAAAATCTCTCTTCCAAGAATTATTTTTTTTCTGTCATTTTCAGACCATCAAAACAACTTCTAATAAAAAATTGTTATTCCTACATATTTTCAAATATTGCAACCAAAAAATTACTATAAACTATACGATACAAATCCATTTAAATAAAATATTGCTTCAAGAAAAAAGTCCATTGTTTCCTCTAGAGAAAGTATTCACAAATCACAGTCAAAGTTAGTCCAAATCCTGTTCAAGTAACACGATATAGAATCGTGAGTGTACTTCTTGAATCACATTCTACTGGTCGGCAATCTGTCATGAAAGAATACGAAGGAGGAAGTGCTGCGGCCACTTTGTTTTTCCAGCACCCCGATAAAATTGTGCCGCTATCCGTTTTTGTTATCTGGCACGTATCGGTCGCGGCCGCAATTTCGTAAATATTTTATGGGAGCCAGCAACTTTTCTCGGAACAACGAAAGCGTGTGTTTGTCTATTTATCTGCTGGGTGTTTGCGCGCCCGCATTCGGCTCGCTGCACACAGGAGGAACACGCGCGTGGACACGGTGGGGCGGGAGGGGGGGGGGGGGGGGGGGGGGGGGGGGGGGGCGAGCGGCATGGTGTGCGAGCGTGTAGGTACCTGGCAGCCGACGGCGGCATTACGACGAAGGTGCATTGCAACACCCAGGTGTTTTGCAACACGGCTCGATAGTCGATACCGCCGTTTGTGCTCTTATCGGGGTGTCTAAAATCGTATATAGGAGCGCATTCAGGGGCCGTGTAAACACGCGTCAGCTACCTCGGGATTCCGGCTCCAGACTGCGTAAAAATGTCGAGGTCGGAAAATACGGTACCGCGTGTGTGCCGTGTGCGCGCACACACGGTATTCCGCGCGATATTCTTTGCACAGTGTTCTACCGCGCGCGCTGATTTGCCAACGGGGCATGCCGAGCCAGTCATCTCGCAGCGAAAATATCTTCATCTACGGTGGCTCCAGAAAGTCTTCGTACACTAAATTTCTTACCTATCACAAATTGTAGATATTTGAACTCTGATAACTGAACAATGGATCTTTAAGCAAAATAAAAATTATAAAGGATATATTTCCACCTTGAATACGTATATCTAATTAGTTCAAAATAATGTAATTTACTAATTCTTCTCATAAATCCATAAAATCTGCTGCCTAAATTTGCTATTCATCAGTTATAATCATATTACGCATTGAAACATGCTCTTCCTTGAAAATCTTACGGATTCAACCCTTTGCACTCGAGCGGTGACTCCAAGGCACCACTAAAAATTGTTCTATTATGTCTCAAAATAATTTGTAAATTATTATAGTTACCAATGTGTAAAAAGCTATTAAAAGTACAACTGCTGTGCGAATCACGTGGCTCAATTTCATATGTATAAAATACGATGAGTCGTATAAAATGGAAATACCGCGGATCAGAGAAACTATGTTGGAATTCGAGGTAGAATAGCTTCGAGTACAAATGGATAAATGTCTACAAATACGTTAAAAAGTATTGTTCGTGACTTATGCTAATATAAATTTGGAGATTAGAACCTGAAAAGAAAGTACGATTATTCAAGCCTCTTGACTCCTTTTTATAGTCGCCGATTGTTAAGAAAATTAAACATTTTTGTACGTGTACATTTATTTTCATGCATAAATAGTAAGTAGTTACACGTGGTCTTTTCTATACATAGTGTATTGTACACCCTGTATAGTTCTATACAGTTCTTTTCATATAGGATATCCTAACACTGTCTAAAAATCCGGGAATGGAGGATACCTGAGATCATTTCAAGCTATTTTTTCCTTTGCAAAAATGTTCTTCGAGGCATCGTTAGCGACTTATTAACTAAATACATTGACCAATGAAAGGTGAGTATCACTAATGCGAAGCGGCCGAGTCAATGAGCGAAACTGGGTTTCGTTTGGTCACTGGCTCAGTCTCCTCGTGTCAGCGGTACTTTCTCCCCATTGGTTACTGCGTTTCGTTAATAACTCGTTAACGATGCCTCAGAGAACATTTTTGTAAAGAAGAAAGTTACTCCAAATCACCTCAAGTATCTTCCATTTTCAGATTGTTAGACATTTTCGGAATACCTTGTATTGTCTCTTCAATATGAGATCTCCACTGCGAGTCTGACTCAGTTTATTAAGCCAAAGGATGACGTTAATTAACCTGATGTCACTGGATTTGTCATGATTCGACAGGAAATAGCAAAAAAGCCAAGTACAAAAGTAACTAGCATTAAGAATAAATCGTTGCATGAGCAATCTGCAGAACTACAAAAGTAAAATAAGCCTGCGGAATCGGACGCAGAATGCCATAAAAATCAATGTTTCCCGCATCCGGACATGGCGTGCGTCGGAAATTTCGATTTCAGCAGGTACTCGGCGCAAAACGTCCCCCATGAACGGCTGTTAGCCACGCTCGGCTAGGCCATTTTTCTTCATTAAACGGTTCCATATTACCGCAGGGGTCTAAGGCAGAGATTATTCGTCCCGTTAGGTCTCATGCGCGTGGTAAAAACAATCAGTTATCCTTCGCCGCGAACCTTTCACCTATACCAGGAGGCTGGATGAACCTGAATCCAGGTTGACTGTTGCGGCGTCTTCGAGGCTCGCGGGTCATCTCGTTCGCGGGGATAATCGACTCTCGAACAGGCTGAATGGAGGCACCCTCCATCAGCGACCCATCTACTCCTCGGCACGGACTTATCGGTGTTTTATAGAGACGTAAAATCACTGGCCACTTTAATCTTGACCTAAACCGATCATCGGCGGGCCGGCCGAGAACCGATGATCGCCGGCCGATGATTATTGAATACCGTGGGCTGGTTATCGTTTGTCGGGATCGCGTTTATGCTGCTAGTGTTCGATAGCCGAGAACTTCGACGCTGTAATTGGGACAGAATTATTCTGCTAGTAACGTCTCACGGGGTTTAGCGGTTAGTGGGATACCGTGGTCCACGAGGACACGTTTCATGGTGTCGAGGATTAATTAGAAATTATTAAACTGCGACTCCGAGGAACTGTTACGATCGAGAGTCTTGTATTTTTGTTACTCAACGTGTAACAGTGTTTGGGACCTTTTGGAAATAAATCATGCTAATGCATCCTTTTTTAAATCGAAATACTCAAAATTATATGCAATACAATTATTTAACAAGATTCTTTTGAGAAAAAGTAACTTATTGACTGGCATGACTTGTACCATTCTCATGATCTGATTAGAAAATGTAAACTAGCATCTTGATTAGTAGTTACGAAAATAGATAAAATATTTTATTATGTAAAAATATGGCTGCCACACTGGTCAAAATGTGTGTCCTACATACTTTTTGAAAAAAGTGATAGTATCATAGGAAGAATGAAATTAACCCTTAACGATCGTATTAAGTTTATACATAGTCGATATTAATTTTCATTGAACGAACAATAATACGTATTATGTAATTAAGTAAAAAAACAATTTTTATTTTTATTTTCTAAAGATTAAATATACCTAACGTAATATTATGTCTTAACTTCATGTAAAAATAAAAAAGCAAATAAATGGCTTCGATAGCTTTAAGTAGACATATGACTGCAAAGGGTTACTAAATAATTCGATGCACTTAGAAGTGAGATATCGAGTTCTGATGAAGGAAACGTTGTTCTATAATATTCAAATTATATTCTCAAATTTGTAGGTCTCAATGGTATTGCTAGTTTTTAAGTAACGGTTGCTTGAAAATGGAACCGAGTTTGAGTAATCCAGCACGACATTACGTGTTTCGCATGGAAAGTGTGACAGCGGTGGGTTAATAATAAATTATCAGCGAGAAGGCATCGCAGTTTTCTGATTCTTGTAACGCAGCTGATGCAGAAAATTCACGTTCTGCATAAAGATTGCGTCGATCATTTATAAGACACGACGAAGTTGGTCTAATTTAATATTCCCCGCGTTTGAATGATTACGCGTGATTGAAAGTTCTCGATCGTCTTTTTATTTCCGCCACGCATAACTGTTTTCCCGTACGGTTATTGGTACTATAAATAAGCCTCGATAGTTGTATTTAGATTGTACGTACGGCTCGCTGATAATGCGAGCGAAGTGGCGTACGGAGCGCGTGTAGCAATCCAATATTAATATTAATCGCATACATTCGCACTGTTACGTTAGCGCCGACTGGTTTGAAAGTTATGCGGATTCCGAACTCAAGTCATTGACACGGTTCTGATTTATCATTCCGTGTTCGCGCTAATTTCAGCAGATGTTTTTCGTTCGTCCGGCAACAAGGATGATTTTACCAAAAGTTCCGGTCCTGATTAACTTTCCACGTTTACTGTCTAGACATTTGATATACCGCGGAACGTTCGCACATCTTTCATTTTAAACACGTCCAAGCGCTGGATTTCTATCCCAAAAATTCCCACTGCAACAAAGCTAATTAACGAGATCGAACTAGAAAGTTGAAATATAGTACAAGAACTATTCCTATAACATTCAGTTTGTTCAATATATTACAATAAAAATGAATTGCGAAACCTACTTAGAAATCAGTGCCGCCCATATATAATCGGCAAGGCAATAAACGCGTTAATTATCATCTGTCCTCATTTTTATTTTTCATTTCTTTCATTTTTCTTTCTTATTGCGACATTTTACTTTTGTGTATTCTGAATGATCATACATTGCCATATTTTTCTTTCCTTTTGTCCATCTTCCTTTCTAAAATATTTTCACTTTCTTGTGTCTCATTTGTAATCTATTTTCATTTTACCATTCTTAATTATTATTTATCGTCATTTCCCAATCTTAATTGTCATCTGTCTCCATTTTTCTATTGCGACTCTCATCGTCGTCGCATTATTTTAGCATAGAAGTTTTTCAAACACACATTGTGCATCGAATTATTTTAAAACAACACATTCCTTTGTGTTTCACCAAAGGTAGAAATAATTTGGTATTTTCCAAAGGAATTGCACTTAACGTAAATAAATAAATAAATGAAAATTCAAGGTTCGTTACGTATACATTTAAAATCCATGGCAATTGTAACTGTGAATCTCATGTCGTGCACGATATAGTGAACGTGTCGACGCTTAAATCCATAATTATGCGACCTTATTGCAGACAGTACGCGTCTTGTACTCACGTCTAAGAATACGTTTACATTACAGCTGCTATAGACAATCAGAGTGATGCGTTAAAATACATTCCATTGTTTCATAATCAAAGTGTTTACATTGACGCAGAGCTACACATACCAGATGACTGTTACAGTCGTTCTCATCGTTGACACGTAACCGTACCGATGATAGATACGGACGTATTAATAAGCATTTATTAAATCTCCTTCATGGAATCAGAAAAATTGAAACGATCGTGATAAATTTGTTTTAGATGAGTTGTAACATGTCATATGCACACGATGAAATTCTCGTTTGCGTTAATCGTATACACGCGATAATACCACCCCGATGAAATTCCACAACATTGTTGAATTTCGTCATTAACACGTTCCGTGCCAAGCTGTATTTAGTCGACTCTATATTCTGGTCAATCAACGCTTTAAAAATATAATATTATATTATATCAATATAATATTTTTATTTATTAATTATTGCCAGTATAACTATGAAAGAAACTTATTATGGGTCCATCCTTTTGGTGGAAATTATTGCTCTGATTCTATCTTGTCATGAAATGTCTTTTTAACGCATTGAACAGCTATTTAAGCGTGTACCATCAGTGGTACACGTGGCACGGAATGTGTTAAACGGTAAACCACTTCAAAAGAGTCAAAGAAAGGTAAAAGAAAAAAGGAGAGGATTAAAAAATACTACAAAGTCATGAAACTAACAGGGGATTAAATTTTCTTAAAGCATTAGCAAATAATGTATCTTTATAATTCAATTTATACTCAATGAAATAGTTCATGCACTCTTGCAAGAATAATTAATAGTAATCCATAGTAATCCATATAAACTTATATTTTGTATATATAAACGATAGCTCAATTTGCTTCCCGAGTTTTGCGACGCTTCGAATGTGAATTTTGTAGTTATATATTTGCATAATGTATACGTAGTGTATACATAGTGTATATGTACTTTATGAACGCGTATCATGTCTTTCGATGTATAATTATAAAACGAGTGACCCCCTAAACGCCGCCATTGCTTCGATTTCCCGGCAGTTCTTCTAAAACGAGGTTTCTTCCGTTTCAATCGCGAAATAAATAAGCAAATAAACAAAAAGAAAATGGTATTACAGAGAAAGAACATTTCCGTTTTGGTGCCGTTAAACATCGATTGGGTAATACGTTTAACCCAATTCCCAGGGAGAAAAACGCAAAAACGAACGTGGGTCGTGGGTGTATCGACGGCGTGACTATAATTAGCGTGTCCCACGATTTGATCGGGGCTGGTTTTGTTCGCTGCACGATCCCGTTGTTCGACAAATTTTCCACCGGGGACGGTGTAATTATTCGCCACACACTAAGCACAGGGTGCTGACACTGCTGACGAACCCAGGGCCGCCTAAATGTCTCGGAAACAGCAGAAACGTGTTCGCGTTCGCCGGTGGTTCGCGCCGCGCCATTTCGTTAAATAATGGCACGGCCGGCCTCGACGGATCTCGCGGCGAGGGATGTTGCAATTGTTTGTAATGTTTTCTCCGCTAATGGTACCCTATCTGGTCTGCACGACGTGCATTAGATTATCGTACGCTCAAAGGGAATTGCAGCGCGTGTCAATCATCCGCCGCCGCGCCGCGCCGGTGCCCGGTATTCATTTCTCAACGGGACCGCATGATAGGTTAACTGCCAGCGACACATCTCGAACGGTCCTTCATGGCCGAACCCAGGCCGACATTTCTTTGGCTCTCCAAAAATTTCTGTTCACGCTACATTGTTTCGGCAGGCATTGCACGAAAGGATAAGCCGATGTCTTCGTTCATTTCTCTCGGAATAAATCAAGGAAAATCAGTTTCCAGTGATCAAGAATCTGTCGCATTCAGTACGTGGAGTCCGTGATTGATTATTCTCTCCTGGAGAAATAAAGTTAAGAAAAATTCGGAATATGGTATTTATTCAGTGAGATTTCAGAAATATCTGCTTATTGTTTTTTTGCTTTCTTTACGAGAGAGTTAACTTTACGGTTAACTAACGAAATGTATTTGTAATTCTGCGTAAAATTTTCATTTAACCCTCGGACGGTGGACCTCTTTTGACGAAAACGTAAGTGGTTGTGCGACGTGAATGCTGCGCTGTGTAATATCAAGTACGACTTTGTATGCGATGTTTCATTTTTGCTGCTCTCGTTCTAATATCAAAATTATTGTAACTCCGGGAAATGAGAGATTCCTGAGGCCATTTGGAGTAACTTTTTCCTTAGCGAAAATGAAATCCGCGGCTTTGTTTGCGAGATATTAATAAAAAACTGTGTGTCAATCATAAAACTGTGACGCTTTTAACAATCTTTTAAATAGAAGGGTTTTTAATAATGTCAAAATTATTTTGGAAATGATATAACAATTTCCATTGGTGCCTCAGAGGCGCCACTCGAGTTCAAAGGGTTAAATTATATACGAAATATTGGTCACCAGTTTGTATCGTTGTTATATTGTAAGGAGTTAATATCAACGTTAACAATATTATACAAATAAAATAATTAACAAATACACTGTCTCGTTGCTATAGAGATATTTAAGTTTAGATTCCATAGATCAGTGTTAGGAAAAAATGATCTCCCTTTTGTTTCATCCCCTTAATTTTCTGTCCCTCTCTATATAGAAAATATAATTATTTATTGTAACTGTCGGAAATATGGTTATTCCTAGGGAATTAGCTAGATCTAGTGTTCTTGGGCAGCACTGGCCCTTGCAACCGAGTAATCGATATGCGCGTTCGTTAATACGGTCCCGCTAGTTTTTGTTCTTCCGCTCCCTGGTTTCCTTCTTCTCGATCCAGCAGTCATACGCGCAACACGTGCTTTTTTGATCTCGCAGTAACATTAATCTTTCTTTTGTCTAAATGTATATATGAATAAGTAAACGTGTCGATTTGTGCGCTTATTCCTTTTATGCGCTTATTAAATTCGCGTATTCCACAATAAATCCTGACAGTAACTATCTCCTGGATCTCTAAAGCAGCAACCTCCTCGTGGTGAGACCTGGGCAATCGGCATCATTCTCGACTCATGAAATCTCCCGAATCGTAACGTGTTTCGAGTCGAGAATGATGTCGAGCTAATAGTTGCAGATTACAAATTCTATTCTGAATCGTAAAGTAGTATATAAGGCTGTAACAAATATATTGTATGATTCTCAAATTAGACTTATATTGAGGAATAACATCGTTTCGTTCATCGATGGATGCGTAATTTTAATACTTTAAATCAGTATTGGGAATAATTTTTCCTTCAAAGATTGTCGAACTTGGTATTCCTCCGATCGGAGTTCCTTCAGGGGTTCGCTCATGGGAGGGCCCCTTGAATGAGTACGGGGCTTAGCGTCCCCGAAGTACCCGAGGCGCCTATAGATCGTTAGGGTTCTTAATTTAAGTTTGTTCGATTTCGTTTGGTTTTTGAATGTTGGTTCGATTTCCGATGTGATTCGGTTATTCAGCGTTGGATTTCCTCTTCAAATTGCACTCGTGTGCTGCTGTTAGATTTCTTGTTTCGCCCCGTCACCCTTTATATGTTCTATCTAACTAATAATTTATTTCAGATTGTTACAGGTCATCTGCTGTAGGATCATCAGCCGCCGTGGGATTATCATCCGCTGTGGGATCATCATTCGAATTGGGATCATCATCCGCCTGGGATCATCATTCGTCGAGGGATACGTGCAACTTATTAACACATTAAAGGCGGGAGTCGTAGTACTACGATTTATCTCGACTGTAGCTTAAAGGTGGGAGTCGTAGTAATACGATTTATCTCGACTGTAGCTTAAAGGCGGGAGTCGTATTAGTACGGTTTGCAACCTCATTGCGCAATCCATGCGCACTTTACATTTGTATTTAGTATGTTTTGTGGTTTGAAGCGTTACTTAGCATACTTTCGTCAAGATCCCCCGCCTTTAATGTGTTAATAAGTGCGCCTTATTTAAGTAGTATTAAGATCACTCAGGGGCCTCCGTCCCACAGGAGCATGCCCCGTGGGGGGCACGGGGTGTAGCGTCCCCGAGTTAACCGAATCGCTAATAATATGTCCAGTATTATTGCCTTAGCTTCACTTGGTCGCTTCTCGTTGTTAACTTTCGGACCAACCGTAGTGGTCCTGCTTGTGCAATCTCTCGAATAAGTCCAAACGTATATCTCATATTCGGCGAATTATCATGCGGCGTGGCCATCCGAACGTGGCAACCACCTGCAACGGGGGACATTTCCCCTTATTGCTTTTCAGCATGTTAGACGTATTCTACCTCCTCACTGAGGGGGTGGGCGCAGGGGGGAAGTGTCCAACCGGGCGTAAGTGTGGGTGTTACTTTTGGATGCTCATTCCAATTGATAAGACCTCGAATATTGAGATCTTCGAGGCTCTGAGACTTGCACAAGCATCGTTCGCATCGCGTCGCCCTTGAGTCGAGGTCTTCTGCTCTGGCTCGTTTTTGAGTCTCGCTTTGAAAAATTCAGAACCTTCTGCTCTGATTAATTTTGGTCCGCGTGGATAAGTGGCTTTTCCATTGATCCACTTTTGATCCGCAATAATACTCGACATATTGTTTCACCGATGAAAGAAAGGGAGCCGTAACGAATTCTGATTTCGTTCTGACTCCCTTTCGGGTCTCCAGTCCAGCAACCTTCACGTGGTGAGACTCGGGCAATCGATGTAATTTTCGATTTCCAATCAGCTACAAATTCGTTTGCAACTAATTCGAAATCGGCAATCACATTGAGCTAATGGCTGAGAAGTGGTGTTGGGTTTTTTAAGCATTAAGCAGAATTTGATTTTGTGCCCGTATACATGGTTGGTGGTGGTATATCTGTAGTGATTGGTTTTTTAAATATTAAATAGACTATAAATTGGTAAAATATTTAAATTTCAAGATTATTATTACACATCAGGAGGCAACATGCACATCCTGATTTTTCAAACTTTTCCTATTTAATATTACTATGTAATTTAGAATATCCAATTCAGTAAAACGTGTTTATACGGTACGATTGTTTACAATTGTATCCATTAACTTTTAGGGGAGTCTTTTAGAATGCTCTTCATTAGAGTACTCTTAGAGACATCGAAACATCGTTTCCTATCCACGATCAAACGACCTGTTCCTCACTTTAGGATTATAAAAATTATAGAAGCACTTTCATAGGCATTGAACGAATAAATTGTTGAAACAACTACTATAATAAAAACTGTTCTAAATAAAAATGGATCTAAATAAATTTCTTTGCTCGATACTGATTAGCGTTAGAATCAGTGAACGGAATTTTCTATTTCCCCGACGGTCCATGGTTCGAGGCTTCTTCTGGAAAAAGGAAACAGTTGATTTTGTCTCGGTAGATCGGCCACCTGTGCGGTGGTCCACTCGCCCGCGGAGGATCCCTTCACCGGCGGCGATCGATCAGAAGCGTCGATCGGTGGATCGCGGCGTAGAAAAACGCCGGTCGGCTGAAATCGTTCCCCGCGGCGCGTTAACGGGGCGGTCGTTATTAATTGCGTAATAAGTGGTATAATCCGAACCATTACTGTAGCATAATTATGCGCATAAATTCCGGCGCAGTGGTAACCGCGCGACCGACTAAACAGACACTCTTGCATCCGATGTAGTAATAGCTTCCGACATCGTTAGTTATACCGGCTCGTTATTTATTTGACATTATTCATCGTAAAGCTAATTGGCCCTGCGGAATCGCGTCGGATAAGAGAGAGACTCCGTCCCGGTTGGCCCGTCGCGCCGCACCGTGCCGTTCATAAACCTCGCCAACAGGGAATTCCATAAAAGCCGGGCCACGTAACACGATATTAAACTCGATAAAACGCCGATGAAATAATAAAAGTCCGACCGCGGCGAGACCGGTAAGCGTGAAGCGGGACGACACCTGTAATCTTTATGGCGTCGGGGACCCGTCTCCCAGGTTCGCGGGGCTCTACGCGAGCCTTTCGCAGGGGCGTTCTAATCAGAGTCAATCCACGCTCCGGAAATTTATTCCGTCGGTATCGCTTCTATTTATTGAGCCTCTTCTAATGACTCCATCGGCGGCAGCCACCGCCACCAACGGAAATCAAGATACCGCGGCGAATTTATACGTCGGAGATCCTATCTGCTCGACAAGCGATCCTGACGTACCGCGATATTCGATTCTAACCGTGATCGATGGGGATCAACTCGTCGGAGAGATTTTACTTTTTCTTAAGGGTATAGGAAACCAATACGCCGTTATTATACTCGCGCAGCAGAGATACAGATATGTGAAAGGTGCGCTACGGTTTCCAATATATGAAATTTCCGACCAAAGAGATTTCTTCCATATCGAGATGATATGGGAAAGTTTTTTCAAATCGATTCGAAGGAATCATTTAAAATACAGTTATGGGATTTATTGGTTTATCAGTGTGATCTTGAGCTTGCCGACAAGCGAAATCCATCATATGGTACAGAAAAAATGATATGGAAAGGGGTTAACATTAAACCCCATTTCATGGTTTCTGTTTTAAAATTTTCGAGATTGTGATTTTTTTCTACGGAATTAATAGTATCATTTTCATATTTCGAACATACGTTATAATAAAAATGGCACATATTCACCGCGGATCATTATGTAAAATAAAAATTCTCTATATCTGCTGCAAGAAACAAGAGGTACAATTTCGTTCCTTCTTCAATAATTTTAATTTATCGAAAGTCATATATCGACATTATTCATTACTATTAATCTTTCCACTCTTTTAAATCGGAAATATAGGAGTGGGCTGATGAGTAGCGCTGCCATTGGTTTATACCCGGTGATAATTAATATTAAATTTATCGAATAAGACATATCAAATATTCTTATCCGTTTACTTTATTTATTTTTGAATAAGAACATTTAATGACGCCACCGCCCCAGCCAGTTTTGTGGCAAGCGCATAAAATCCGCAGCGTGGTTGCGTCAGTCGTTTCTCGTACTCGGTAGTTTTATTGTTAAAATTACGTAATCGGAGGTGTGCACCTAGTCGGCAACATTTCCGTAAATAAAAGTACCCATTGGAAATTATCAATCATCGGTCGAATAAAATATTTGAGGCGGCAGCAGCACGTTCACGACCGTATCGTGTTCTTCATAAGGAAGAAGAAGGAAAGGCAGCGCGCGATGTTGCATCGAACGGACACCGTGGTACGCGTTGATAGCGCGCTCCTCATTTCGACCGCATAGGCTTGTTATAACTGATTTATGTTTAATATAATTGCACCGGCATTCTCGGAACTTGTCGACCGTACCAAAAAGTGCCAGGTGATAAATGATGGCCGATGGTACCCGGGTGCGCACGGGCCCCGGCTACAAGAAGATGATGATGATGAAGAAAAGGGAAGACGCGCGAGAGTATGAGAAGACCCGTTAAGGCGGGGTTCCGAGGTCTTATCGTGGTACAGTGTTCTCCGCCGGACTGGTGCGGAACCGTTCGAGGGTCGAAAATCTTCGGGGCCCCGTAGGTGAGTCCACCTCTGCTGGACTATCGCGGACAGAGCGACCGGACGTAATCATAATAAATCACTGGGGCGCCGAGTCGGTCAGCTTTTCTGCAAACACTCTTATCGGAAGTCGCGTGTACGACGCCGGCTCGCGGCTAGTTTCGTGTCGTTGTGAATCTCCAATTTGACATCGAAGCCGCCGAAGAACAAACCTGTCCGCGTCGGTTGTGATTAATTGTCTGGCCTAGCTTTCGCGTGGCTCTTGAACCGCGCGCAGAACTAGCTGCGCAATCTTCCACCGAAATTTACGCTACTTCTCATCTCGTCTCCGGCGCATTCTACTCCGAACGACTCGTAATTTGCTTCAGTTGTTTGCGTCTGCCGCATCGATCAGAGTTGCTTCAACGATAAATCTACCGAGCACTAAAAGTGGCGGATATGTATCGCTTTGTGAGAACAAGACTGAATTAATTCAAAGAACTGTTCGCCTATAATACATCATGATTAAATTGGGGAAAATTCAATAATTTTCAATTTCAATATTTCTAAACCTCTAAATATCATTTTATTCCTTTTCTATTTTTTTTCACGCATCTGGTTCTCTTGTTCTTGCATTATAACCTAGAAGAAGATTCATCTTTTTAAAATTAGTTAATATATTGTTAATTTGTATCTAGTGGGTTGTGTTACTACGTTCATCCAATTTAACCCTCTTAGTGCCGGAGGGCCGATATATCGGCCCGCGCTGCACTGGCGAAAAGTGCCTTATACTTTTGTTATTTATGTAATTGTCAATGAATATAGAAAAATTGACGTCACTGTTTCATTCTCAATTTCGTGCTTAATACGCTGCCTTTTTAATTATGTAAATATTGCTTTTCGTTTGGTTTTTATGAGCCTTTTTCCAAACCCTAGTAACACCGCGAAATTTGGCTTTTTCGCTCGGCACTAAGAGGGTTGAGTTACAGCAATCGTTTCGAAATTATATGGAATGAATTATACACAAAGGAATAGAATGGAAAAATGTTTCAAACAAAATTTGAATGGTTTTAAGAGGCGCATAATTGACATTAGTAAGATTTTTCTCCTTTCAAAGAAGTCCTCCTTGTAAAGTAAAAACTTTATTTTTATAAATAGAGTTATATATTTTTTATTATAATACTTGATTCAACTCGTAATTCTTTATGAAAGTATTAAGATATTTATTGTCAAAATATTGAGGCAAGGTTAAATCTTTGCAGTTTAGGTGAATGCTAACACTACACATTGCAAAATTAAAATGTCTTCTAAACCAATGATTTTTCGCAACAAACACCTTCGCAATCATTCATTGAAATATACGGGTACACGTGTACCGAAGTATCCGAGTACGCGTGTACCGAAACACAGGGACTTCGATGCACATCTACAGATGCACTAGGACACACGCGTACACGTGAAGCGCATTGAATATTATACGAATCCAAACACGTATGTATTAATTACACGTGTACACGTGGAATAGAGGTCTGTGCATCGTGCAGCGCATGGATTTCTTCGAAGAAGATCACAAATCCGGCAAAGCGATGGAATCGAACAAAAAGAGTTGTTTCGTTGCCGAAGTTTGTTCGATGCAAGAGTGTTTCACACTGCTTTTTTTCAGAGCTATCTATCGATGCGGGTTATTGCGTCGGCTAGTTCTGACTGTTGCGTTGCAGGACGACCTCTGCCACCGCGACATATATTAAAATCAACTTTACGATCGTGCGTATATCACTCGGCGGGGCTGGCTGTGCACTTCTCACCGGTTCCACGTAAACAAATGTAATAAACTTCGAGCGGAATGCTTCTAACGATGCTCCTTTCCCGAGACAGCTCGGCTTGCACGCAGTTGCAACGCGCGGCGATGACATCAGGGGTCGCGCGAGTACTTGACCCTGCTGTTTTCCATAATATGGTCAATTAGTGCAAGTCGGAACGCTGCCGGCTCGTGAACTCGTTTTCGAGTGTTTAACACCACCGTCGCATCGGGCGAGCTCGAAGAACGCGAGAACTTCTTTCACGAGTGCCGGCGATAGATGCACTCGGATTACTCTCGCAGATTGAATAAACATGATAATAAATATGTCAACTATTATAAAAGTTGTGGGGAATTAAACGCTTAACTTACGTCATGCGAATTAAAAGGTTCCCAGCATCTTCTGTCAAAAATTATTATTATACAGACTGCAGAACTTGTTGCAAGATAAAAATATTTTGCATCTGTTGCAACAAATAAAGCAGTAAATAGGGAATTCCTTTCTCCGTTAAGAATTATAACAGTTTTGCTATATTATATTGGCGTTTTTAAAATTGTTAAATCTTCGTATTTGCTTTGGATTTTATCAGCTCAATTTTTCTATAAATCCATAAAATCCGCGGATTACATATAACAGCCCGGTGCCGCATTATTTATTTTTATATCGGTCGAAGACAAATATAAAATTTCATCGGATCCGAAATAATATAGAATTTCGCTGAAATAATTATCGGAGATTTCTCGACGCGGCAGATTCCGTGTGTGCCGTAAAGTGTCTAACAATTTCAACGTAATGATAGCCTCGTGACTGCATAATTGCACGCCGGTATAGAGAGCGAAATGGTTTAGAACCTAAACTAAGGTAATTAGGTAATTATGACATCGAAGCTGTTTAATTTAACGCATTCTTTGAGTCGGTTTTAAAATGGACGAGTAATTCAATAGGTGTATAATAATATAGGATATGCAGGATTCTTTATGGACGGTCTCTCAAGATTGTATCTTTCACAGTCCACCCTGTAGAATGTCTAATAGTTTCAGCACGGAGCGTAGACCTCGCGTTATTATGCCTCTGCTCGTTAAGAAGCAAGAAAGCGGAGGAATGCGTGCGATATCTGACATTTGCAAACTAGCTGCCGCTTAGAAATCAGACATCGATATACCGTGGCATTAGCCGGCTATTAATATGTCATCATTAACGGCGTATCAGAGACGACGCTGCACCGGGACGCAACCTTCGTGACGATTAACGGTAGTTTGACTTTTCCTTCGAACGGATACCGACACGAATCGATCACGGTGCGACATCTCGACGGTATCGGTGCCTGCATCGTAGATGCAGTCGACGATACCGTTAACAATTCATATCGATAGCTTTCGGTTCACACGGAACGCTCCTCCACGGACTACCCCATAAATAAGTTATATTTTCTAACCGAAAACAGACATTAACGATTGTAAGAGAAATATTCTGACAATAGTATGCTACCTGTTGACATCGAACGGCGAAAAATATCTTAGATGATCTCTTTCGAAATCGTTGAAATTAATTGCGGATTTTTGTATAAGTGGATGATCAAGGAATTAAAGTCAACATCATAAATTAACAAGTTTACGTTAAGGAACATGCAATGTTTTAATGAGATTCGAGCTTCATTGAATTATTCTTATTTTTTAAACAAATTCTGACATTTTCAATTTACGATATTAACCCCTTGCACTATAATAACGAGTCAGGCTCTTGATAAAGATTCCATGTAAGATCTATTGAGTATGAATATTGTTAATTTCTTCTAAATCAAAATTAAATTGAATTCTTCTGTTATCAAAGTCTAGGAACGAAACTGAACAAAGACAATACAAGAAATAAAAATTATCTGATATTATTAAAGAAAATATTAAGGACAAATAAGTGCGAATTAAAGCAGCGTGAAAGGAGGCGTAGTGCAAGGGATTAACTAGAATTTTGGTGCATTATCATGTATATATCTTTCTCGTATAAACTTTCATGTATAAACTTAGTCTCCTCTTCATTCGAAGCATCGTAACATTATTAAAAGAAGCACAGTAATTGGGACACAGTAATATGGACGAAAACAGGTGTCCCGAAAGGTCATTGGATGGAATTGGGATCGAAAACACCTCTTTTTATTTCGTTGAAAAGTTTTATTAATCATTCTTGCTACTCGAAAAGTTCTTCTTGAAAATGTAAATGAATCGATCGAAAAATCGAAATATATTTTCAGCGTGTTAAATTAAAGTTGGAATATCGAATGACAGCTTCAAGAAAACAAAAGCTTGCTTAGAAACACAGAAATTGGGACGTCTTATTACAGACGTAGAATAAACTTGAAGCGTTTTCAATCGGATTCGACGTCCGCGACGCGACGCAGCGACTGCACTTTTGCGCTCCGCGTTGCATCAAACGGAGCGTTGTTCCGCCTACGCGACCGAGTAATTTGCACGTACGCTGGCTGCTTGCCGACACGACCTCTGAATACAGCCGATGCCCTATTTACAAATGTCAAATTGTCCATACGCATTACGTCCGTTCCTGCTACGTGCCGAAGTGGCCGCGCCGGGCTTCTTTGCATGTAATTATCGGTGAAACATCGAATTCCGTGTCCGGCAGAACAGAATCGTTCCTCGAGAACCACCGCAGTCGGATATTCTAACGTAGGACGTACATACTTTCCCACAGGACTATTGACGATGACAAAGCTGCAGTGGGTCGATGCAATAATCTATCTACCTTGGATTTATTTAATACTCAAGTAAAATAATATACTTAAATAAAAATATTATATTTAATACCGAAATAAATAAAATACTTTTCTGAAGGGGAGAGAAATTACGAGACTCCGTGGACGTTTTCATTGCGGTAGGTAATCTTGTCTGTCTCGCACGACAGACCAATTAATTCGTTATATTACTATTTTATGGCCGCAGTAATTACAACTTCTTTGGGCTTATTAATTTCTTAGTTGAGACATCATTTACATTTAGTGCACATCTACATACAAGGATACATATATATGTATTTCATACGTCGAATACAACGTATTTCCATAAATTTATTTTATAATTATTATTAATTACATATATTTCCATAAAGATCCACAAAGAATATTGAAACATTAAAAGAAGAATTAAGTGTAATTGTATCGAAGGAGCACGTTATGATCCTTACGTGGATACTACAGTGCTCTACAAGGAAATAAGAAAAATAAAAGGCATATAAACTCCATTCTTTGTAGCATACCTACTTATAATAAACTGATTAACTACTTCTAAATAAAAATATCGATTGAATAGGATCAAACGACTTGGTTCACCCGATTTGAAATCATTATCTCGAGGGTCCGGCTCGTTGTTACGTGTCAGTGTTCGTTAGAAACAGTTTGCAGCTCTCGGAGAAACATTTTGCCAAGATTGGTAGCGATGCCTGTCCAGTCAGGGCTTATCGAACGTTGTTTATGTCGCGTTCGGTAGCCGTTTCGTGTACAGGGGTTTGGGGGTAGGGGGCGATGGCTGGACTTGTGCACGCGCTACCGAAAATTCCGTGAACACCTACGCACGGTCCAGATGCACTTGACCGACACGATAAAAAGAAACCGGCGAGTCGCTCTGATCCTGATAAACCCAGACGTCGTTGGCCAGCTGATAAATCTGCCGCAACAAGTTCGCGAAATTGTTTCCACGTGTAATCATTTGACCGCATCGTCATTGTCCTTTCGACGTGCCCCGTACAACTGCAAATTAAACGTTGGAATAAACTTTATATACTGGGTGTCGCAGAAGATCGCTTTCCGTTCCATTGTCTCAGAACAAAAATCTTTTTTTTTGATTTTGAAAAATCTGTATAGACGAAAGGAAAATGTCCGTTTCGAAGTATGACACTTTCCACGATTTTTGGGAGCCTTTTCGTTTTATCGATTTTGTTATAAATATCTATAGGCCATTTACTTCAAATTAAACTATTTTATTTTGTTCAGGAGAGTCTATAGAGTATTATTAATAATTGAGCTTAAATATAGAAAATCTATACGTAGGAAAGAAAAAATATCTATTTCGAAGTGGGATTATGAGGATCTTGTTTCCTACAAGAATCTTTGTGACAATTTGCGAGTTAATAATAACAATATTTAGTTATATTGTCTTATCTAGAAATGTCCAGAGTAATATTAGTTTTATTTATATCTGAGAGGTTCTTCACAGCGAAATAAAAAACGCTGTTTTTGAGGCGCCCAATGGATGTAGTGGAATGCGATGAACGCTCAACCGTACTCCTTTTTGGGAATGTGCTATGCCAACTCAGCTTAATGAGGTTTCGTGATGATAATTGAAATTGAATCCCGCTCAGTTTGCTTGTAGACAGTTTATTGATAGTTGAATTGGCTGCGCCTGTATCGACAGTCAGCGTGAGTTGTCTGTTTGTTATTCTGATCGAAGCTGATGGTGTTCGTGCATCTTCTTATACGTATAGTTAAAGCTACATACAAGGAACAACGATGTCTTGGCTAATGAGAATTTGAGTTTTGTGTTTCTGTTGATTTTACGCATTCATTACGGACATAATGGTCTTAGTTACTATTTTGACAATGAACAAAAAGAGGAAAAGTTTTTAAGACGTCGACAATGGTGGTCCATGAACGTACATTTTTTTGGTATTCTAATGATTTCGGAACTCGTAGATTTCGATAATTTACAATGTTATGTTATAAAACATATCCATGTTTAAAACTCTGATAGACGTGACTAAAGTATCCTAATCTTCTGCTATATTACCCTATGATCATTCATGTACAAAGGGTTAATAACGCGACACCAGCTCATATCTTCTTGCGCGGTGAGCCTAGAGAACACTTCTGCGTAAGAAGCAACCAGACACAACTGTCACTGTTAACCCCTTGTCGTACCATTTTCTTTACAATTACTATGATTAGAATCTTTCCGACCGCGCTAATTTCTTAGAAGAAAAAGGAATTTAATATTTATCGCGTGCTTACATTTACTCGAATGTTTAAAGATTAGTGACAAGAGAATAAAATTTGATTACTACTTAAAGGAATAAATGAACATTCATACCTCAACCGCTTATTGTTACAAATCTCGATTACGAGTCTGACTCGTCAAAGTACGGCAAGGGGTTAATGAGGCACGCGTGTTTGAAACGTGGAACGGTGGGGGCGTGTCTCTCGGCGACAGAATTTTCGCCGTTTCGAGGAAGTTCGGTTATTTTCGCGAAGAGCATGCATTACGATTCGCTTTGCTCTCCCGTTAGGGTGGTAGATAGTACGAAGAAGGAAGAAGGGAGCAAGGAGGGCCCGCAGCCGCGTAATGGAACGCCGGTCTTGGCTATCTAGCCGCACCCGCCACTAAATCACGAGATATTACCACCATTGTGCTCACAATCAGTCGTAATACCTACCACCGACACGGCGCGACCCTGTGTCAGAATATACCGCACGATCGTCTGGGTTACCGTCGATTTCCGATTATTATCCGAAGCAGACGAACATCGGAATGGCCGGCGCGGCCGATCGCATGCGAGGATCGTTCAGCGAACCGTGATCGTGCCCCGCGTCCGTGTAAGGAGACGAAACGCGAGGAAACGAAAAAGAAACCGCCGACCAAAATAGAATACCTCAGCGTATTATTTACAGACTCGTTCCTGATATGCGAGCTTGTACGCGGCGCCGTCTTACGGAAGATCCAAGTGTCGCAATTCATAGCGCACGCCGCACGTTCCGGTGGAAAAACGATGACCTCAGCGAGCACCGTATCAAATTGTACTTCATCACTCTCGAGTGAATTGTAACTTATTTTAGTCGAGCTCATTGTCAAATGCACCGTTATGCGCATTTCTGGGACAAAGTTCAATCGCTTTTGTTTTATTTATAATCAAGACATGAGACACGGTGACATCTTTTATTTATATTGAAAGAAATCTCTTATAAATGTAGATTTATAATCTAATTTTTAATTTTGTTTAGAATGATATTTTAGCTACAATGCAATTTTAACTTCGCTAGGATATTTGAACGAATTTTAAGATAGAATCATTTTGTCAAATTTCTAGGTTCCAGGTTAAGTACATTAATCTAGAGACCAGCTGTCCAGGTGAGACACGTTTTAAAAACCATACGCGACTAATGTATATTGTTTTATAACGATGCTAAGATTGGATTTATTTAAACTTTTCTTCACAAGAAAAGTGTAGCCAAAAACTTCTCTTATAAATATTTTTATAATATTAAAAATTGTAAAAGAAAAAGTCAGAAGCCACTTAATTTAACTGGTTTGTTAGTTCTAGTGTTAATACTACATTCATTAAATTATTAGGTTTACTGGAAAGTTCTGTTCGCTAATGTCATTTCATTTGTGACTTCTCAAAAATGGTAATCATAAATCGCCATCATGTTGGCAACGGGACATAAGTTACGAT
This sequence comes from Augochlora pura, assembly GCF_028453695.1. Lineage (NCBI taxonomy): Eukaryota > Metazoa > Arthropoda > Insecta > Hymenoptera > Halictidae > Augochlora > Augochlora pura. The sequence goes on from NC_135781.1 coordinate 22,569,226, forward strand.
TATATTAAATTATTACAATAATATTTATACAAAATTTATTGTTTTCTTTCTTTTTCAGAACGGATAGAATTTTCCGGTAGACCTAATAATAAAATTAAATTATCAACATTAGTTTCTCTATTTCTAAGGAAAGTACAAGGGTTCAGTGGTCGATTGTTAATCATCGCTACATCACGGATATTCATGCAAACTAAAAATCGTTTTTCATCAGTCCTGCTGAACAAGAGTTCGATAAAAATGTGCTTCCTCTTCGAATAACTTCAATAAATTAAAAATAATTGAACAAGTCTCTTCGGATGTCTTTATTGCTCTGCGCTTCGCTCGCCATTTCCGAAACATTTTTCGTACATAAAGATACAATTCTACGGTTCGAACATGTACCCGATCGCATAGTAATCCGCGTAATTAAAAGCTCGCGATACCGCAAGAGAATTACTTATCTCCCAGCATCATCTTCCGACGCTGTTCAAGCGAAATTCTATTCGGTTCATTTAAATTGAAGAAGTTTCACCGTTTTCTCCCGAGACACCTACGCGCGGCGCGCGACGTGGTTAATTACAGCCACGAAACGGATCGATTTAACGGCCGATAGGATCATGCAGGCGCCGCTCTTGGTTTCCATCGCGGCTAGAAACCGACGGCATCATCGCCGGATATTTGCATTCAAAGTTGCATCGCCGGCGCTGAGACACGCCATAAAATAGCGACAAGGATGAGAGTGCGGAGCCGCGATGCCGGAGACGACCGCGGCAGGTAATTAACTAAGCGTTTGAGGACGCGTGTAAAAAGTTTTACGAGCGAGGTGACGCGTCCGCCGGGTTTATCGGACTTCGCGGCGAGGCGACGCGATGCTGTAAGTTCGCGATGAAATTCATGGAATCCAGGAGGTCACGCCCAAAAAGTTCGCGAGCGTGTTGCGACGCGGCCTGGTGCGGAGCGGTGCGGAGCGGTGCGGAGCGGTGCGGAGCGGTGCGGAGCGGTGCAGAGCGGCGCGTCTGGTCATTGTGGCGATAGCAGCGCGGCAGCTGCGGTGATAACGCCGTATGATAAATAGACACATTCGCCGCACGTGACTGCCTACTGATAAATCCGATGACATTTTTCGAATGCCGTCGTTCGCGCCGCATCGAAAACGTACCAGCCGAGAGAAAATGCGGGACGCTGATTGTTAAAAGCGGGCACGTCTCGCGTAATTGCGATTATGCCGATCCTTTACAACCGCGTTCTCGTCTGCCGGTATCTGGGCACGTATACCGGTCATTATTATTGTTTATTTATTTATGTGCCGGCGGCTGCGGGAACAATAGAGTCGTTAATCCGACTTTGACGTTTCACGTGATCCCGTACGGCTTATTTTTTTTTAAATCCTTATAAGGAATTCAACGGAGAAGCTACTAAACGGGTTTACAGTTACCATCAGTATTTAAAATGTATGCGCAGAGAAAACTGATGTAAGAGGTGCAACGGGAAAATTACAATGGATGATAATTCTGTGGCTGTAAGGAGAAACGCCGCGTGTCACGGTGTCAAGGGATTTAAGTTATTGCATTAATTGAATTGTACCGTATACGATTTATGTATTTGTTGGAATGAACATCGTGAGAACACGTCCTATTGATTTGACAAAATTATGCGATTTGAAACATTACGAGGCTTTGGTGATCAGAACTTTAAGTGACAAAATCTTGTAAGTGACATGGCGTTCTTTATTGTAACTTTAGATTTAGACTGATGATCTTTATGCGAAACAAATATTTCTATGTTAACACTTTACCGACCGATAGCCTGTGAATTGGTTGCCATAGTAACCATTAATTTTGTATCTATTATTGCGATAAATGTGTTAGCATGTACTACCGTAAACTTCAATATTATTATATGAACTTTTAAATATTAAATATCTTTCGCGATTAATAAGATATATAAAATCAAATTAGAAACGACAATTTAACTAAATTATTATGACCGAATGACCGGTCGGTAAAGTGTTAACTATTAAAAACAGATGTTAGAGCAGTTTATGCAATCCGAACATCGTCAGTGTAAGTTTTTCTGAACACCGTAGAACGGTTAAGTACAGTTCAATATTCAAAATTGTTGCTGACCTTTGCATATTAATTTTGGGGATGTATAAACTGCGTCCATCGACACAGTAAACCGTAAAAATTTCGATGCACCAATTCCACCAAATAAATTCGTTTTATCTACGTTTCACCAACAGTGATAACGGTTATCAGGAGGCAGCGCTGATGACAGCGGTCAGACTCGAAAAAAAAACATGTTCATATTTGTATATACTGGGTGGTTTTCGTCGAGATATGTTTCATGTAATTTTCTTTTGAAGAAAAATGATAGAAAGTCTCGAAACAATTCATTGTGAAACATGGGTATATACGTATTGTTATCAGGACAATCACTAAATTATTAAATGAAAGCTGAAAGATATGTTAAATATTTCTATTCTTTTATTTTGTTTAGTTTTATATCAAAACGTATGTTTCTATTTTGCTTATCTTTCAATAAAAAATATTCTTCTATTTTATCTTTATTTTGTATATTATAATAAAATGTATTAAATATTTCTATTCTCTTATCTTGTTTATGTATGTATAAAAATATATTTTTACTTTGTTTATCTTTTTGAATAAAAAATATCCTTCTATTTTAAATACAAAAATTTGTCTTATTCGATGAATGTAAAGTTAAGTAATTATGCCCGGAAACAAACCAAAAGGCACAGTAATTGGTGACCGCACAGTAACAGGTTCTACTACCATAATATCGAGAATTAAGCCTTTGCAACTACGCTTTGGTGTTCTCTCCTTTTTAATTCCCAATTTGCTATGATATTTTATAGTTCAGGTTCAAGTATTTTTCGATACGTAACTGCAGAATCTATTCCGAACTGTTGAGAAATACCAGTGCTGTTCTTTCGTAACATGTAATCGTGGCATAATTCATCAACACATTGTAAACCAGCGAAATAAACCATTTGCACTCGAAGTCAGTTCAACTGCAAATCTAAAATAATTTTTCTGGCTTCTAGTGTCTCCATTTTATGTAACAATATTTATTTTATGCATATGAAATTGTGTCTCGTGACTCATATAATAGTTGCGCTTTTAACAATTTTTAAATCTAAGCTTTGGCGATGTCAATTATAAATAATTTTGGAATGTAATACAGTGATTTTAATGGCACCGCAGAGTCGCCACTCGAGTGTTAAGGGTTAACAGTGTGAAATTCAATGTCGAGTCTGACTGCATAGGACCGCGGAGGGCTAATAGAACACGTGCGGTTAATTAGCGGAATCATCTATTCGTACAAGTCTAGTTGCATGTACCGCGTCCCAAGTCACATATTTTTCTCAGTGTCGTTCGGACTCGCGTCGAATCTCCGGTATTCCAGGAGGATCACGCTTAATGAAAACCTGCCTTATCACCTGGAGAGCGGGAGTAGCGATGTATTTTCGCAGAAAAGACTCGCGAGACCGAGGCGAGGCGAGGCAAGGCAAATTTATTGTGCTCGGACTTATATTGTCCCGTAAGAACAAAGACTGCAGAGACAAAGAGAAAGAGAACGTCCTGCGGGACGCGGCGGGGACGGGGGCGGGGGAGCTAAGCAGACAGAAACAAAGGAGGAATATATTATTATACCGAGGGAGGTGTCATCGGAGGTGACGGCACGCCGCGAAGAAAACAGGTGAGAGAACCGCGCGATGCATTCGAATCATCCTGCTCGGCTCTGCTCGGCCTCGATCAACAGAATTCCGCTTGGAATCGAGCGGGCGAGCCGAGCGGCGAGCTAGACAGCGAAAAACTAAAGAAACTCCGTCGGGGAAACGTTTTATTTCCTAATAACGCCGGCAACCGGTGGAACGGGAGTACCACTCGGTTCTCTGTCTCTGCTCGGTTCTCTCGCCGCGGGATCGAAATAAAAGTCTCTCCCGGCCAGAAAACTAATACCGGTTGCACAAGTCGATCGCTCGTTACGATCACAACGAAATCCTGTTGCACGCTATTCAGATGAATAATTACGAAACATCGCGCGACCTTAATTCCATTATAATTAAAGTAAGGTCCGCGGCTCGGAGCGCTGCGCTCGCCGATCCATGCGAGCACCCGATTCGAACGGTGACGCGTAATCCTGCATTAATACAGATCCTGACCCAGATCATAGTTGGGCATTTTTCGTATTATTTCGAATAAATATGTATCCGAGACAATCATCCGAATAAATTCTTTTTAGTCGGACATTTCAGTCGAATAACGACCGTTCGTTATTCATCATAAATTATTCTTTATCTGAATTAATTATTTGCATAATTCTCCATTCGAATAAATTATTTGCACAATGCGTTATTCAAATAAGTTATTTGCATAATTCTTTATTCGAAGAAGTTATTTGAATAGAGATTTTAAAATTATGCGAAGAATAATGCGATTGTTGACTGTTTCTGCTTTTACGTAATTCTGTAAGAATATATTTATACGAAAACATTCAGGATTATTTCAATTCAGTTCAATAAATATCTTGATGTTATTATATCAGCGAATGCCGCATTTTATACGCTATTATTTCTGTTTGAAACATTTTTCTGTAGGAAAAACGATTTTCTAGTAATTTGTGTGGCAGATCTTGACGGATCAACCTGTACATATCTTATACTAAACGTTTATTTTGGGATAATGAAATGGCTTATGGATTCTTGCTTTTCCAGGGTTACTTTCGCGAAACAAATGAAAAAGGAGGAATTCGTGCGTCGGAATGCAGGGTCAGCGGACGGGACCGGAAGAGTGGCAGCAGGAAATTGGAATATGTAATAACCTGTACTCAAGGTGGACGCGTATCGTCAAATGGAATCCGGCCACACGCGGAAAAGACGACGACGACGACGACAGCGATGCGGCGTAATCGCGAGACTTAACTGGCAATTATCGTTTATTTCGAGCGTCCAGCCGGGCAACAGCAGTCTTTCTGCTGAGGTATCAGTATTCGGTTCGCCTTATAATGGCCCGGCCGAGGTTTACAGGTCGTAAATCGCGGTCCGGGGCATTGGGCAAGGCGGGAACTAATCGAGTAGCCCCTTCGTATCCCCTCGAGATCGATCGGCCCCCGTCCTCTATTCCATTCCGTTTCGTTTCATTGCGGTTTCCTTCTATCAATTATTTCGGATCTGGAATCGTGTCTATAAATCCACGGAATCAGGATACGCCGCGTTATTATCCTATCCGGGCTACCTCTCCTCGCGCAGAACTACGCCGATTCTTGCCGGCCCGCGAAATTGTGAAAACGATGCACACCCATTTTAACGGGGGGGCCTCGATCACACCTAAACGGATACCGTTTCCTGTGGAAAGTGTTTCCGAACTCGGCGATCCGTCTTCGATCGGTTCTAGTCGCTACGGATTACGGTAACTGAATTCTTCCAAGACCTAGCTGTGGCGCAATCTTTGTTCTGCTGGTTGGCATGGTCGGGCCTGGATAAATTTCATTTGCAATGAATTGAATTGTAATTCGAATTCCTTTTCGAACTGTTGTTTTCAATGTTGTTGGTTGAAAACGAAGTTAAAATCGATCAGTAGTTAGCAATCTTTTTATTTATTTATGTAGCGATTTAAAAAAAATTATTGTTGATGTAAGTTTATTTATTTCAGTGCGATCGCATTAACTACTTTAATAGTAGACTATTAAAGTTGTTAATCATAATTAACAACTTAGACAACGTAGACATTTTTTGACTCACATGGTACACATATCTTCTGCCATTAAATCAGTATACTTTTTTAGCACTCTGTACGGGTTTCTAGAGATGGTGTCTAAGTACTGAATAAAGGAAGTAGTGCCAGGTGAAAGGGCAAGGATCTTAGAGGAACTTGTACATATGTCATTGTATACCATTCTGACTATATTATATGAGACAAACACGTGTATATAACTTCTTGACTTTCTTTCAAATCAAATAATTCAAAATTTCTCTAAAATCCAATAATTTTCCCTTTAACACATTCGTTATCGACTTCTATCGTATTATACCTAAAACTTATGCTAGCTACGTCATTCTCACATTCTAACCTCGGCGAAAGAAAAAATCATTTGAAGATCTTTGGCATTTTGATAAACAGAGTAAGAAAGAAGAATAAATTTATGATGCAACACGTGCGGCCGGAAACACTATCATCGTCACGTAGTATTTAACTACAGGAAACACAATTACAATCATGCAATACGCATACTTTTAAAAGCATGCATATATTTAACAGCATTAAATATAGCTGTAGGGACATGTATGATAATGTTAATAATCGATGAAATGATTAAATATGAATATCAATGAAGAAAGTTTGGAGGCGCTGCGTTCAACTGGATTTCCGGATAGCTTAGCTCCAAAAACAGAACAGTAAATTCTTCCCAATTAATATAATAATTATATTAATAATAATATTAATAATAGTATAATCGTATCTGTTCTACCCAAATTGTCCATTTTTGTTTACAAGCTAAAAAACAATTGAGGTGGATGCACTGTACTGTCCGTTGCTAAAAAGATGGCACTATAACCTCACGAAGCTCGCTTTTATCATTAAATTAATTAACGCGACCAGCAAGGGGGATCGGTCATACGCTCCGCTTTATAACATCAGCGCGTAACTTAGCCTATAAATAAATAAATAAAATGAAATAAAAACAAAATTGAAGAGGCCAAGGTTGCTTGTTTAGAATTTATTTTCTTCCTTATTTTCTGAAAATTGGGGCTAACAGGAAAGAATTATTTCTTTCAATAAGGGAAACGCGTTTACGCTACTTCTTGCGAGTGTGTTAATACGGATGGGTTAGTGAAAATTGGTCCTACACGTTTGAGCATCGGGCAATACCTATAACATTTGGATGCAGATAAGATATTTCGTTAACTCTTTGCACTGCTATTCCTTTCGGGCTTTGTTGACTACCACTTATTTATGCTTAATACTATTAATAATAGGAACAGATAATTTTTACTTCTTTTATTGTCTTTATGTACTTTTGTTTCTAGACTTTGATAAGAGAATAATTTGTCTTTATTTCGTGTAGAAGAAATCAATATTATTCATATTTAGTAGATCCTACATGAAACATGTATCACGAGTCTGACTCGTTATTATAGTGCAAGGGGTTAAAGACAAACGATATGGACGTGAGATCCTGGACAGCAATCGAACAGTACAATAAGCATAGCGATGGAAGCTTACGGTTCGTTGAAGAAGCACATTCTCACCGGACGCACCTGCTGCGACAGGCATATTCTCGCAGGTCGTCTCGAACGAAAATTACCCGGGGCCCGGCATCGCGAGAGCATCGCGCACTCGTGCACGGTTCCCAGCAGCTATGCATTGGCAGGCGGGCATCTATAACTCAATCTCTCAGATCGGTTGCGGTTCGGTCGGAACGGTCCCGCCGCGCCGGCTCGGTAACCAGCTTGTTCCCGGTGCGTAATGATCCTAGTCGCAATTTCTATCCGAAGGAGAGGCCCGGCCGGGGTAAAAACGCCGCGCCGCCGATCGATGGACACGTGAGGTCCGTTTATGCACGGCCAAGGTGTCCATGCACGCGTTGCATTCCGTGTACATATGCAGCCTATCCGCGCGCGTTACGGCCTTGCGCGTTCGCCAGAATCTGGTGTACGCTCCGCCAATAGGGATCGCGTGCGGTTTCGCGTGGATTGCCGAGTGATTGACGCGAGTCAAGACCGCAAAAATAAACGCGACCGACCGCGGGCTCTCGGTGCGTGCGTTTAGACCGCAGATACTTCGCGCGCCTTCGACTGGAGCACCACCTCTTGCGATAAAATTAGAATAATCTACGAATAAGCTGCTCGGCCGACTCCTACTCCCTCGCACTTCCGGCGAGGAGATACGGGAGCTCCGGAACCTGTCCAAGTGCGTTAAACGCGAATGTAAAAGATTGAGAGGGTGGAAATCCATGATCTGTGAAGAACTGCCAAAATTTCTCATATGTATCAATAGCTTTATTCTAAAAATTATTTCATGCACGTGTGAGGTAACGTTTTATATTTATATGTAATTTATATGTAATGTTTTATATACTTATTGTCATTAAATGAATTAATATACATATTAGCTTTCCGTGTTCCTGCGTTATTTTGAAGTTTTTAGCTAATTACAAAAACCTAATKTTATACATTTATAAATTCGTCGTATTAATTTTAWAGTYTTCTTTATAAATAATTCAGTATACRGAAWTATARGGGAATATAACSWGTCGGTTCGTAARTTYATACAGTTTTAATTTCGRTTCAAAYGYCTAGCATAATAATAATCTGTTTGTATTAGCTCCGCCTACTGATTTGGCCCCTCCCTATACTAGTTTTGCCCCTCCTCTTYCTSGTTTRGCCCCTCCCCGTTTTGCATTAGCTGCCTTGCGTCAGCCAAGCTCGCTTCTCATTAGACAGTTTTTTTGTTAATAACTCGTAAACGAAGTCACTGCTTGAACGCTAAGTAAAAAATTACTTGAAATGACTTCAAGAACCCTTTATTTTGCGATTGCACGTGACTTTTGGTACACCCTGTATACGTACTATAAGGGTTCCATTATTATCAGATTTGGAACTGTCAAAATTTCCAACACGCAAGTAAATTAAAAAAGCAACCAATTTTAATCAACTTTAATATTCCAGTTTTATTTCTTTATTGTCGCGAAAGAAAGGATCGACGCAATACAAATCAAATAGTTCAATTTGTAGATATGCACAGTTTCATAATAAAATATTAAAGTAAGACGAGATAAGAAATAAAATTATATTGTAGTATGATACGTATATTTACTCTGAAATTAGATAAAAATGAATAACTTTGAACACGGTGTAACTGACTTCTAATGTGGTCAACAGATCAAAGGGATGAGGTTTTTCGTATAGTCTAAATTAAGATTTCAGCTGACAGTGCCCGGAGTTAGATGTTGGTTCCGCGTGTAATTGCGCAACCCGAAAAACTGTGTTTTGAATAAATTTACATCTGTCTCAAGGGAAAAACATACGGAACGTGTTGTTGACCGAAGGAGATAACCAGCGATACCGGGAGATTGCAGATAAGCGGAACGCGTGCGTCTGCGGCAGACGATGTGAATGCACCCTTATCTCCCCTCCCGCGACGTTGTTTACAGCCACCCACTCGTGCAGTCCGATTGCAGTAGCCTTGAAGTTTGCAGCATGGAGAACCAAGGTCGCTATTTACAGCGGCCCGCGGCAGAGAACACAATCACTTTTGAATTGAGCGTATTCTCTTCGTTCCATGTACAAGGTGTTCAACAAACCGTTATCGATCCGCGAGCGCGCCGTGTATGAAAAGTCGCGTGAACGAACGAAAAACAATTTCAATTTGATAACTTCATGCGGGAAATGGAAGTTTAATACCTGAACTTCGCGTGAGTCTATTCCATTATCGAGCAACGCGGAAAAGAGACATTACCCTAATGCCTCGTGCGACCGGAAATACCTGCCAGTGCTCTCTTTCGTCAGACAAAAACGCAATTCTACCTGATCCGTGAACACGCGCGAACTTTTCTTTCGACAGATGTCTCGGTCGATTTCGGTTTATCTTTTGATAAACACGAGCGAACTTCGTGATTTCTTGGTAACGTTCCTAACGGTAATTCGCTTTATCTGCGCTATTACGAACCTGTCATAGGACCGACGCGTCGGAGTGGCAAGATTAGTCGTTTTTGCAATATTTGTACTGTTATTGCAAAAGATCGACGTTCACTTCAATCGCGGGATATAAATGCGTAGCGATTTTCTGCCCATTTTGTGTATAAAGAGTCTGTCAAAAAAACTCCCGACACTTTTTGACACGTGATAACTTTTTCTAAAAATGCACTAAATTGCTTGAATTTCTTTTTAGATAACAAAATGACTAGCATACTAGGCACCGACGAATTATAATTACGTATAAATTATCAAATGACGAATATATAATAAAAGTTTAAGAACACTTCTATACTATTTCGACTGCATAAAAGTGACCCAAGGATCGAGTGCCTATTTAATTCCTGCTTCTTGCAATTAATGTAGACAATCGTCTCGGCTATTTATTTAGCTGGCATTTTGCATATGCCAAAAGCACAGCAACAATTTCTTTTCGAGCCGGCGAGTCTTGGGGCGCCACGATCGATCTATCACCGAGCGTATCATCGGGATCGCGGTCTCGGTAGCGTGCCGTGGCCGTTCCCCTCTTTTCCACGGTGCCACGCACCTACTAATGTCCCGGAGGCTATCATAAACTGCAAACGATCTTCTCCCCGGTGTGTTCGGCCGCCTCTTTCCATCGCGCAACGTTCCCCCCTTTTTTCCTATCTCGTCTTCCGTTCTTCATTTACCATTCGACTTTCTTATTACCGTTGCTCCTCTCTCCTCTTCGCACCTGAACCTCGACTAATTCGTTCTTCCCCTTCATCTGTTTCCTTCGAACGAGAGTCACGGTGAGAACGATAGAGATCGGGCTAGAGAGAACTTGAGAGAAAGAGTTGGAGCACCGTGTAAAGTGAGGTGGATCTGTCTTGGTTTTTTAAATATTTATTTATATTATTATTAAAAAACATAAAGACGTTATGCTAGTATATTATCAGTTAACAATATTTTGTATTTTATTGAAACACAAAATCCTTAAATATCGTGATTTTAAAATAAATGAACTTAGGACACTTTTAATATAAACGGTTTATATGTAAATGTAATATTTTTCGTTAAATTATTTACTGATTTATCTCTTTATTTATCTATCTTTTTTTAGTTAGTCTAATTATTAAATTATATGTTTTTGTTACTATCTACTCATTAACTTATTTATTTATATTTTGTGGTATTAGCCCTCGCATAAGGCGGTAGAAGTGTAATTACCCCTGAGTATTTTTGTAAACCGGAGGAATATTTATTCATAAATAAATCTCAGAATATGTATCTATCGATATTATATCAGTGCTATATTAGTTTATACAATTCGGTTATATAGAATAGAATAGGAATGCTATGATACAAATGAATTAACTAAACGGATTAAATATTAATTCTTAGTTATAGAATAAATATTAGACCTCTTCATTATTACCGTGCGTAGAAAGAATAATTGATTGTGATTTTTTATATAACACTTTTATGTTAACAGTAACGCGTTAACGGTCTATAAAACCGCTAATTATGGTTATGTAATTTTTATCTCCCGATATAGGCTACTAAATGGTCTATGAAACTTTAGAAATATCGGTGAGAGAATCTATTGTGTGTGCGTGATTGTATTCGGCACCCACTACAGTAATGCTAGTATTACCACACTTATCAAATGTGGTTTAAGAAAAGTAATTTATCGATGTGCACCGATGAAAACGTGAGCACCTTTCGCAACAACATATGGAAATAAATTTTAGCGCCATCGAAATTTTGTGATAACTCTAGGCCGACTACCTCTCTGTTTTATATCGAGGAACCAGCTCTAGAGAGGACTAGAGAAAAATAAAAAATGAGAGAACTGGTCTCTGTAGAGAAAAAGAGTGCAAATAAAGCTACAAAGGGAAATAGATACAGTTAAATAAAGCTAAAAAGAGCTAGAAAGAAAGAACGAGAGAGAGAGAGAGAGAAAGAGAGAGAGCGAGAAAGAGAGGAGAAAGGAGGAGAACTAAAAAGAAAGATAAAGAAAAAAACTAAAGAGAAAAAGAGGAAACTAAAGAGGAAGAGAGAAAGAGAGAGAGAGAGAGAGAGAGAGACAAAATCAGTGAGCACTAGGGTAACAAAAAGAGCAGGGGGAGAGAGAAAGATGGAAGTCAGAAGGGACTTAAGAGAAAATTATCCACGACTTACGACGCGCTTCCACACCGAGAACCCTGTTTCTCGAACGCGTTGCACACGAGCACCGCTGCTGCACGCGTGCACCGTTGCTGCAGCGGCTCCGCGAGGCCGTATCTCTCATATCGCAATGTGACGGGTGTGTCGGCAGTATATCAGTCCAGCCCCGCCAGCCAGTCACCATTGACAACGAGATATTAACACAATGGACGGGGAGACGCACATGTGCGTACAAGCATGCCTTTCTCTCTCTCTCTCTCTCTCTCTCTCTCTCTCTCTCTCTCGCTCTATATATCTTTCTCTCTTTTCCCATTTTGTTAATCTTCGCTTCCATAATGAAAATGTTGATGGTTATTAACGTGCTTGCCACCAGTGACAATCGAGACTACCCAATCAACCCTTTGCAAAATAATTGCAGTCGAGCCTTGCACTCTATTATTCAGACGATTAGAATGATTTTTACTGTTTCGTGACGATTTATACACACATCGCAGCAACTTTGGAACGCGTCATTTTTATTCTGTTCCTTTCTTTAGGTGCCGAAAAATTTATTACTGTTGTATAATGAATTTTTCTCCTTCATTTCATATATTTGTTTAATCCATGAGTATAACAAAAACAAGAAATCATGAATACCAAGAAGAATTAATATTAAAGTATAATATACTTGTTCAGAATTTTATATACATATGTATTAATTATATATAATATTCAGCATTATATATACATAAGTATGGCAAAAGCAAGAAATCATGAGTATTAAGAAAAATTTATAGAACTGTTGCTCGGCTTCAAAGAAGTTTTTCAATTTTACAATAATATCCATAAAATTTTGTACGATATTTACTAACACTGTAGTCATTAGGTTACATAATTAATTACTTAATTACGACACAAATGTAAATTAATTCTTAATAATCCTGGAATCTGTAACAATTTTGTTATTTGCCAATCGAGATTCCCTTCCCGGTACGTTCTTGCCTTAACATAAGTATTAAATAAAATTCAATATCAAATAAAATAAGAACAAATTTTCGTAGGAATTCTGTATATATAATTCTGAATATTATTGGAGCTGTAAGAAGTTAAATTATTGCGCAAAATAAAAACAGAAATTACAGGATCGCAAGGGTTAAATTTCAACATTTGGTCCATACGAACGTTTTCGTATCGACTGCTCCATATTGTCGAAACAAAAACACTTGCAATAATCTGCTAGATTTGGAAACGAATCGAACAACGAACTAAATTCGATTGCGGTAATTGCACGGCAACTCCCAGCCGAAGACAAATGCTACGGAGAGCCTAAGTCGGATGGTTATTACGAGAACGCCGACGTGGTGGGCTGTTAATTATTAAGAAAATCGATAGGCAAACTGTCTCGATTTCGGTTGGCTGACGGCCCGTGAAAAAGGAAAGGCACACAAGGGAAGCGAAAGGGCGCCAAGTGGATGGACGTGACGCGAGAGTAATCAATCATTCGCGGGGATTTAAAGACTATAGCCCGAACAGGCAACACGGAACGACGAGGTGACCGGGTAAATGGAGGAGGATCCTAAGAAATTTTCGATGACGAAACGTTTCGCGCGAACAAACTGGAGCAGATCCTACTCGGATCGTTCCATGATTGTAGGATGATCGTGCCGAAGGATATTTCAACGGCAAACGCGATAGTGATTCTCTTCGTGCTCATTTTTACAAATTGGTCAATTTATTCAATATTCATTTCCCACTTTCGTCTTATTCTATTTCTTATCGTTTTCGGTTAGTGTGTATAAAATCTCGCGTTTTTATTGCGAGTAAATGTTTATCTCCTTTCTCACGTTACGTTGTTTATAATATAACCTCCTTTACAGTATTATTCTGCTCAAATAATTTTTCAATATTAATTTCTCGCAACAATGCATGAAATAAATATTTCGAAATTTGTTTTATTTTTAATGCATTTCGTTGAATTTTGAAACTCGTAATATGTTTGAAACTCGTAATCCTAATTACATACTGATTGCAAATATGGCGTAACGAAAACAAGAAGCGTGTTAAACATATTTCTATTAAACGTTTAAACTTATTGTATATTGTTTATTATTATTTTAATGACTTCGCAGTGCCGTAATAAACTCTGCAATAAAATGTATCCTTATGGCTCTTAAAATTATCCTATAGTTCGTAGCAAGAATCCAAGACACAGCAGAGCGAATGTCACCGCATTACGAGTGCGATACGACTTGAATGATTTCGAAATATGCTAAGTATGCATTAGACCCTTAGGTTTGCATCGAACAGCTACGAAATTTCAGCGAAAGGTACGCTAGCCTCGCTCCTTTCATTCCGCGTCGGCCGATGACAATTATCCTGGAACGGCGCAGCGGCGGCAGGCAACGTTTGTTTTTACAAACGAAAGGATGTAAGGGTAATGGGTGACTTCCACCTTTGGTCAGTTTCTACCTTGGCCGAATTCCATCGAACGCCTACTTCCTGTCGAGCCTCTGAGCACAATCTACCGCGTTGCGTGCCACGTTTTCCCTTGCTGCTGCTCGCTCCATCTCTTTTTCACCTGGCTTTTGTCAGGATCCGCTGTCCCTTTTTGCGGCGCAAACGTGCCGCTCCGTTCGTGTACGCGGCTCTGAAATGCAACGGAGCCTTTCACGCGTATCGTCGATCAGCTGCACGTGCACCGGGAATACCGAGGGATTTTTCGGAATTTCGAGGAACTCGGGGCCGTCACTCTTTCGGCTAACCTTTTTTCTTTTTTTGACAAAACTGCCAAAATATTGTTCGAAAATTGGCCAAACGATTTTTGGAAAACGGTGAAAGGGAGAGGAGGTTATAGAAGCGTTTAATGGTGGTAGAAAACAATTCGATGGTATGGTGGGTGTACCAATTTTGGATTATTTGAATGTTGACTAAATAGAAAAGAAGGTGCAATCAATCTTTTAGGACTTGAGCCTCCATCGTGATGGATTATTGTCTTAATTGTAAATTAATTTGTTAAAAAATTAGTTATATATTATATATTATATAATAAGTACTCAGTTTTTCTTATAATATCTTTTTTAAGTGAAAAGTTTATTCAATCGTTTCTTACATGTCAGCCAAGGTATAAATAAAATAGGTATAAAATACAATATGTAAAGCATGTGATTATGACAAACACAGTACGTTTAGTATTAAGAGAGAATTGTTAATCAAAACAATTGTAGAAGAAATCACAATTTAAGGGGTTAAAAATGTGACCGTGTTTCTATTTTGTTATTTTGTTATTTTGCTATTTTGCTATTTTGCTATTTTGCTATTTTGCTATTTTGCTATTTACTATTTTGCTATTTACTATTTACTATTTACTATTTAGAAATGTTTAAAATCTACAAACTTGTCTGTACATACGTGAACAATCTATTTAAAGCAATTGGAAAGAGTGACGTTGCTGAAGGAATTTTTAACGAGTGTCTTTAGAAAATGTTGTCATTGCACGATCTAGCGATTCGAAGCGGCGAACCAGGAACCAAGTCGTTTGAAGGAGCGCAAGGCAAAGAAAGAGGGGGCAGGATGGAGGAGAAGGTAACCGTACAGTTGGAGGAAGAAGGAGGCTGTCGCAAAACGTTTCTTCCCACGACATGGCCCCAGACATTTCGTCCAATAATAACATTAATTTGGTTTACCAAGGAAACCTATTGTTCGGTTGACTGTGTGAAACGCAAGTCGGTTCCACGGGGCTCGACTTGCTCCATGCGAGACGCCCTCTTTTCATTTTTAGAATCGGCCTTTCCCTCCGGTGATATTTACTGATTTCCTTAGGATCGCTCGGACAACCGAGAATCTTCCAATTACACCGCAAAATTGACTGCACCTGTCGCAACCTACATTTCTGGCCTCGCGAACGCGCAATGCAAAAAGAGAACGTCGTAAAGCCGACTAGCAAGTTGTTTCATTAAAAAGAACTTTCGTTTGCAAAAATATCGTGCCACGTTTATGTTATTTATTGTCGCTGCGTTAAGCAGACAAATCTCTATACGGACGGTTCACAAGCTCTGTGTAAGTCTCTAAAATTGAGATAAATAAGGATTTTGCAAACTGGCTGTAAAGAATAAAAGTGACAATAATACAAGGCACAAGTATTGTTAAAATGAAATAAAACAAGAAATTAATATTAATATTTAATTCTTTTTTTCAATTCGTTTTATTTTTACCTTTCTTATAATTTCTTTTTTTTTGTTTAGTTATTCAGTGGACAAGGTAAGTGTTGATATCTATTCCTTATTTTTGAAGATAGACTATATTAATATTATATAGTCATGTACAGTATTATAGTTATATAATAAATAGACTACATTGATTTATCTATCGATTTTGTATCTTTTTCACGGTTCGTTTAGTTACACACACTTTAGAAATATTTGTTAAGCTATAAGTGGCATATTGAAGGAAGAATTTGTATAATAGAATCGTACGTCCGATTATTATTCTAATTCGGTATCTTCTGTTGTCTTATATAATAGATCAAACTCTTAAATATTTTCTGCCAGTTAAATTTCTTGATGCCGTCGTATTAAATTAGTTGCTAAATAAATAAAGCCTGGTGAAATATTTCGTAGATGAACATAAAGCTTAATTTCGATTAATTTAAGAGGGCATCTCACAAATTAATTATAAACAGAGGGACGACCTTGAGACATTAAGAAGTAGGTAAAATTTGAGAATTTTTTATACGTAGTTACTAAATAAAATATTTAGCCTCTCTAACAAAAAAAATAAATGCAAATTTCTGCATTGCTTCTCAATTTTTTAAACCTATAAATCGTAGAAGATGGCGAAGTTATTCGTTATTTCCGAAACCATTTCAAACTGTTGGCAAAAATTGCAACGTCTGGGTAAAAAAAGTTATGTCAATTCATGAACTAGAAGATATTATTTAAAATATAACATACGAGGTTTCAAAAATTTTAATAATTTTATACGTGACCGTAGTCTAAAAAACAGCTGCTGGAAAATCAACATTAAATGCATGTCAAGACGAAACAATTAACATATTAAAAACATCTTACCCTACATTGTATACTACTCTATGAAAAATATCTGCACAAAACTTGTAGTAAATGGGATGTATAGTTCCGAAGCTTATCGCAACGGTCAGGTTGAGAAATGTAGTTTCGAGGACAAAATAAGAGAAGTTCTAAGATAACTTTTCTCTCGGATGAAGTCGGATCTTTTAAACTTTACCACCAGTCGTAGAATGTTCGAATTTCGAAGTCCCTCGCACTGACAGACCATTCTAACACGGTCGAAACTTTAAGGAACTAAAAAAGATTAACGACGCCTTAATAAGGAATAAAGTCAGATGGTATCTGAAAGCTTTAAAGTGTCATGGAAACGTGCACGTGCACCGATCCGAGATTTCGGGTGACGAAACAAGAAATGGGATACTTTTTAAGGGACAGAGTCGGCCGTGGTGGCTAATGGTCAGCTATCTTTTAATTGTCCGGCGGTTTGTCAGGCGATTGCGTAAAGTTTAGGAGCGCGGGCCGTCGGCTGAAAGTGCATTCCGTTGTTTCGGCGACAAAGCGGAATGTCGGCGGCGGTTTTTCGACGCGGGCATACATAGCCGTGGTCGCTTCCGGTGTTTCTCGGTGCCCCGGGATCCCGTTCGGGAAAATAATTAAGGCGCAACCAGATGTCGGGGATGATAACGGCTTCCAGGTTTTTCGCGTGAACCCGTTCCTCCCATTTTCGTCGTCTTGTTCATCGTTATCTTGATCCGAGGCGAGGGATACTTTCCTGAGAGAATGGATTAGGGTGTAGGAACGAAAGAGAGAAAGGGAGAGAGGGAACGGGGAAAGAGAGGAGGGGAACTGCGGTTTGTGAGTCGTTGAACTACACGCCGTTGTGCAATCCTTCCTCGTAGAAACGCTCGCCGGATTTATTGCCGGTATTTCGAGTGATTTCGTAATCTTAACACGGTTCGTAGATAATTCCTTTCCTTTTTTCGCTTTATCGCTTGTTAGGCTACTCTCGGCGTTCCGTGGTAATTAAATCTACCGGCGATCCCACCGATCCGGCGATTGTTGTCCGATTTTTCTATATTTAAGCACAACCGTTCTACGCGTGGACAAAGCGGTTATAACCGTTCGTTTTACGATAGCCTGGCGATAATATTCCGTACGCGTTTTATAGTTTACTTTACACCCGGAATAACATTTTATTTTTCTGCTAACGATGTGCAATCATTAGATAATGATAGACGTACGACAGATATTTTTCTTTTTCTTATGGAAAATTATGAACGAGAAAGTAATTACTTTAGAACGAATGACAAGGCAACTGTTCCTTCGAAAACTGTTGAATTTATTACGTCTTTTTTATAGTAAATAGTTCAATAAATTTTATAATTCAAGCATAGGTTATATTAAAAATAACCAAAAGTTTAAATCGGAAAACCGAGAATAATTTATAATTTCATTAAACAATGTTCGGCAAGAATTCAAGAACTAATGTAACACTACTGTACTTGTTAAATAAACCATCTGGTTTAAAGCATTAATAAATAAATAAATTCAGTGTCGTCATCCTTGCACAGTATGATAAACGATGGATCTTTGCAACGTGATGCAAATGATCTAAAACGTGGGAAACTTTAAATCATCCTAACACTAATTTCCAATTCATCGGCAGACTTTTAGAACGTTAATAATTTCAATCAATTTCCAAGAACAGGTCACATGAATTTTTATCTCCGAAACCACTGGTCGAATCGACACGATTCTTTTTCCGTATCAATCTCTAATGTCCACGCCATCGTGTAAAATAGTTGTTCGATCGACAAGGAATCCGTCGAGCTGTTAAAAATTCGTGAACCGTTAAAGACCGCGCGTGCCCCGTCCCTCCTAGCATAAAGCAGTATTACGTGTATTTTTGCGCGGCTAAAGTGAATCCCTCCGAACGGTGAATAAAAGCAAATGGTACTCTTAACGACTACCCGCATCAGGCCGCACGTCCGCGGGTAACGTCCAGTCCACTAATTTTCTGGAGTCCCGTTTTAATATTCGCATCCGTTCCGCGAACAGGCTCGGCGTATCGTTGCCACTCTAATAGAATCTGCATGATCCAGGTTTTTGCGTGGATGCGCATTTCCGACAGGCAGACCGGTGGGTCGACGTCGTTCCGCGGCATCGACGATTCCTCCTCTCTTTCGTGCGCTTCCGGTCCCTTCGTCGTCGGCGACCACTCTGCCTCGCGGCCGCCATCTTTACGACTTCTCGCGAGGCCACGGGCCCCGCGAATCTTCGCCGCGCGGCGTAAAACATTTCTCGGCGGTTATGCGCCGGCCACGGAGCATTATTGTACCAGTTTTTTCACCGAAGAGGAGTGCACGCGGCTCTCTCTCGAGGATGTCTCTCCTCCGTTCTTGCTCCATTTTATCGCGCTCGGCAACGCCGCCACGCGCCTTTCATTTCAGGCCGCGCGGCTTCTTACGACGCCGATTATCCTGCCAATTTATTCACCTTAACTGCCGCTGGTAATTGTTCATTCAATTACCATCGCCTATCGGCTTTATGTTTTTTCCATGAAACAACCGAAGTTCCGGTGCGAGCTCTCCTTAATGGGAAATCGGCACACCTTCGGCACTCGATTCTCGAGCTCCTTTTCGCCTTTCTGCCATCTTGCTCCGACGATGCCGCTCGAAACTTTGCTAGTACCAAGCTAATCAACAGTTTCATCTGTTCACCGGAAATTCTTCGAAAGCTTAATTTACACGCACCGGCTCGTCGCGTTAGAAAACATCCTCTCTTTTTAACAGAATTAAATAGAGACAGATTTCTTTTGCAATACCTATATGTACCTCCTTCGTGCATCCTGCCATTAATGTCGTTCACGGTTCGTCATTAATCCAACTAATTTTCATGTCAGCTTTCTTTCTTCAGTTTCATATTTAAGTTCTTACAATAGTTTTAAGTTCCTGTATTTTATCTATTCTTGCGTGACTGCTACATTATTATTCTATCGTTGCAACAAACATTAATTAAACAACGCTGAACATTGACAGGGTCCAATTCATTTAATCTTCGTCTAGCTTTTACTAAAAACTTGCTCGAATAATGTAGTTTATTTAAGAATTTCTCATAAAGAAGATTCTATATTTAAACAAAAATTGTAAAATAAGAAACTGATTATTTAATATATATGTTATTTCTTTTTACCTTTAGGAATAAGATAGGAAAGCTTGATAGCGCCAATATGGTGATGATGATCCGTAAAGCTGCAGCAGTTCGAGCCCAAGAATTGTTTCGAGCTTTATCTAAGTCGGAAGAATAATTTTAGGGTTTATCTAAGTGTTCTGATCTCGTCGTAACCTTGATAAATATAATAGTAAAGCCGGCGTGCAGCGTCTACCACACTGTCATCCTCCTGAGTAATTTCTTCCTGTCGATCGCAGATAACGATACGATCGTTTCGTAGGGGACCATCGCCGGTGTATTTTGATCAACCCGGTAACTACCGGTTAGTTACGTCAAAATAAATCGCTCTGTCTCGCTAGTAATCCTTTGTACACACTGTCAGCGTTGTGAATTCAGCGTGTCATCGTGACTACCCCGGAATATCGAATGATCAAACTGTTCCGCATAGAGTTTTTCACGTCTATAAGCCATAAACTCTTTAAGTACGTAACGATCGAACCGTTAACGGGACTACGGCATATCAATCTATATTGTTAGTGACAAGATCGGATTTATTTCAATTTCGTACGATTATTATAGTACAAGAAGTTTATCAACAGATTTCTCCTTGTAATATTTTTAGAATGTCAGAAATTGTAAAAGAATTAATCAGAAACATATAATTGTTACTAACTTAGTAGTAGTTATGGTGTTAAGTGAAAACGTCTCCGTGGAAATAGAAGGTTTCGTTAAAAAATTAGAGCTTCCTTAGTCTCTACATCGTCCAAAAAATATTCATCATAATTAACTTCCTCTATTTAATTTAAAAACTATATTAGGTTTACACTTACTATAAGACATTATCTATCTATAATACTTGCCATCGATCGTAAGTATTTATTTACGTTGGGAAGTGTTCCCCTATATTTTCTCCGCAGATTTTCGACAATGCAGTGAACAAAAATGATTGCTTTCTACTAATAAAAAATATACTGTTTCATTTAATTTAATATTAATAAAAATACATACCTTAAAAGTTATAGTTTATCATGAAAATCATATTCTAACGAATAAGTCGATGAAATGATCTTTTTAATAATTTACAAAGACATAAATGTATTAGAGACTGGCACACGGCAGTGCTCGTAGGAGCAAATCAAATCGAGTAATCGATAGATTTCATTAACTCGAGTTCATAAACCTTACAGACTGTATTTCAGAGTAACAGAAATATTTGCCGACGAAATGTGTAGTCCGCTATTAATTCATATTGTTGCACCATTACCCGTGTTTATCGTAGATCAACTGTATCCATCTAGATCGCTGAAATGTCAGCCAACGCGACGCGTATGGTATCGTGACAGCAGCGTGGCGCTGTTTCACGGGAACGCATTCTATTCCAATTTGGTTGGCGTCTCATTATCGTTGATTCCACAGATTTTATCACAAAGGATCGCAGGGGCTCGTGCAAACAGCGAACAAGATCGGCTTGTGCCTTCTGGCCTCTCCCTTTCTGTCTTCGTCCCCATTCGGCTCGCGAACGTGTCCATGCATTAATGCCGTGGCACACGCACGTGTCCTACGCGGCTGCATAGATCCTGGCAGGCGGCGCGTCCATTTCCTGTTAATTAAATTAGTGTATCGGCCACTGTCCAGTGTCGTGCAGGCCCCGTGAGTCGCGAGACTCTCTCTCCCTCTCCCTCTCCCTCTCCCCCCCTCTCTCTCTCTCTCTCTCTCTCTTTCCCTCTCGCTTTACGTTGTTCTATGGCCCTCTTTCTTCATCTGGGACAAGTTTAACGACCCCTTTCGCCTCTCCTTTTTAACCTTTCCTACCTTCATCTTCATCAGTCCTGGCCACCGATTCCCGAGAGGCTCGTATCAGGCGCGGCTGTTGTTCTCATTAGGATAAAACAGAGGAGTCCGCCCGTTAACCGGATTATCAGACACGGGAGTACGCGTAAGCCGGCTATCTGGCCAATGGTTAGGCGCGGTTTGCCAAACGCAAAGGTGTCCACCAACTGTCGATTGAGTCATCTCCTTTTTGCCTGCATTTCCCTGCAATTTCGTCGCCGACGGTGTTCCCAATAAAAAGAGTAATGGTCTTTCAAATTAGTATTTCGCGCAGTACATAACGAGGGAGAGGTGTGTGTTGCAGCATTAAAAGCACATTTGTGCCATTTTCATTTATCTGTCACTTTTCCAATTTATTGATGCTTTTATAGAGAGAACAATGAGCTTCATACCGAATGGTTTTCTGAAAATTTATTACGTATGTGATTATACTGCGGTTCTTTGTGCGTAATAAAAATTGTCTACATCAATTGTAAGAAATAGAAACGAAATGAAGATATACTTCTTTTTTTTTAATTCCTCTAAGAAATTACAAACAATGTAGCATAATTTTGAGGAAAAATGATT
The DNA here is from genome assembly GCF_028453695.1 of Augochlora pura. Lineage (NCBI taxonomy): Eukaryota > Metazoa > Arthropoda > Insecta > Hymenoptera > Halictidae > Augochlora > Augochlora pura. The sequence continues at coordinate 22,591,627 of NC_135781.1, forward strand.
ACCAGTTTTACTTATTTAGATGCGAAATATTGACAGTAATTTTTGTATCATTCTCCATACCATTAGCAAAGAATAGAATTATGCAATGATTTTTTTAAAAATGTATTCACTATTTTCATTTCTTTGACAATTCTATTATCCTACGGCCTGTAATTTATGTTATAAGTTTTACAAAAACTGTATATATTACTTCCATTTTTTCATATACGTCGCAGTCGTCGACCTATTCAGTAAAAAAGTACTGATTTTCTAGAATTAGTAACAAAAAATATGTAGCAATTTTACAAAAATATTTGCTACAATTACTTCTCAAGAATCGATATTTCAAAAGAAAATGAAGCAGGAGTCGTACCAATCTATGAATTAATTGTTCTAAGCAGAAATGATTAAGAAACGTTCATTTTAAGATTTATCGATTTTTCCAAAATCAGTGTTACTACCAAACTTGATTTCCCACGGTAGATAACAATAGATAGATGTGTGTAACAATTCGAAAAAAAACACCATTCGTCATTTTGATTTCCCTGGCAATTCTGTCGTTATCGACGCTTCCAATAAAGAGAATAATAGTCTTTGTCCCCGACTTCGATTCCCCACAATAGATACCAAAAGGGTGGATGGATGTAACGATTTTTAAAAAAACGTGTTTACCACTTGTATTTCTCGGCTGTTATCGATGTTCCTGCAAAAAGCATGATAGTCTTTGTCCCCCCCGAACATGATTTCCCACAGTAGATACGAAAGGACGGACGTGCGCAACAATTTTTACAAAACGTATTTACCGCCTCTGTTGCCACGGCTTTTCCGCTAGAAGTTTTCGCGTGCGCGCGTAACCGAGTCGACTGCTGCTGGTACACGGGGCAAGAAAACATGAAAGTGAAAATAAAATCGGAAACGAGCCCGTTAACCGGATTATTGGATGTGTTGGGGCGGCTACGTCGCCGGAGGTCAGGAGTTCTGAGTAAAAGGCTTCGTTAGTCTGAAATGAAGCACACCAGGAAAGTTCGACAGCATTAGCTATTCGTGGAATTACATCATGGATATATTTAACCGAGAACGACGATCGATCGGCGCACAGTCTTCTTGCGGACAAACAGATTTGGAAATTCTAGATTAGGCCACTGTGTTAATTGCGCTGCAATCTATGCATCGAACCTACTTACTTAAAATGCACTACGAAACCGTATCATTTGCTGTTAACACAATCGTACAATCTTGAGTCGTAATAATTTGACAATCTAGATTCGACGATCTTTAGAGAATGGAACGAAAGTGTTCATGCACAAGTAACGCTTGCATGCAAGATGGCGCAATCATAAATTGTGCTACATTTCGAGGCTTCTACACTGTGGAAGGATTGCGTCGAAAGTCTATATAGAATGATATCATAGCTATATATTCTATATTAACGATAATTGTTCTAATGAATATGGAATATTGTTATATATAATAACTGTGGTATCGGGAATATTTCGGCACCCTGTAGATAATTTTAAGAGTAGTTATAACCCTTTGGCTACGGCAGACTTTAGCGCGGCCGTAGTTTTTCGTTAGACATGCATTTCTGAGGAAGTATATTAAAATATTTAAAATATTGAATTCTGTTACATTAAACCAATATTACTTGAAGTGAAGAATAATATTAAGATTTTTTACAATATATAACATAAATATTGCACAATATATAATTAATCAAATTTAATAATAAACGGGGTGGAAATTTGATCTTGACGCCTATTGGCGCCTACAGTACCGGGAAGCCAACGTGTGTCGGACGCCAATAGGCGCCAACAGTAGTCAAAGGGTTAAGGACGTAGTTGTAAAAAGGAAAGCGACGTTGACCTGCCTCAAGTTGCGAGTACCGATGGGCTTGTAGAATGGGTTTGTAGAAATTAAGGAAAGGGAGGCAGGTATGTATAAAAAGCCGAGCCGAGATTGAAACGAGAGATTCTTGTGTTGAATGCTGTTGCGAAAGGGTCGCAAGTTAATTTGTAAAAAGTAGAGAGTCGTCGTGGTCGTATAAAGTCGAAAGTTGTATTTATAAGTTGTAGTAATAGATTGACAAGTTGTTGAACCGCGCAGCTATCGTACAATATAGTCTTAATTTCTATCGAATCCACAATTTGTAATAATTAATAAATATATCTATAATATATTGTTACTACATAACTATTACCTCAATTGAAAGTTTTGTTCGTAGTGCAAAATCATTATTGCTGATACCAAAACTGAATTGCACCTATTGAAGATTGTTATAAGTTGAATATATTTAACTTTGCGAGAATTAATAGTTCCACGTTGAATAAGAAATACGTTACGGTTACTGATTATTTTCCAAAAATTGTTCAAATAACTGTTAACTTTTATTCCTGATTAATTACAACATCGAAATATTTTACATGATTTCGACTGTAAATCGTAAGATAACTTACACGACAAGAGAACGTCCGAACAAAAGTCGTTAGAGATAACCGTGTGTACAATCTTCACGCTGAATTTTCATTCGCAAAGCACGGAAATAAGCGTGTGAGTCATTGTGAACGCTCTCAAGACGTAAGGCTGGAAGATGGATGTGCTGAAGTCGTCAAAGTGAGTAGACTGGCAGCCTAATCTGATCTGGACGCGGTTGCGAAATTTCAAGCGAGGAAACCAGCCCCGCAGGAATCAGAGATTTGCAACCGGGTTGCAACATCGGCGAAAGGTCATCATCATCGGGCACACTCGGAAGAGGAAGCCATTGTTCAGAAACAGAAAACGGTTTTTGAGGGGCACGATGGAGCGATTCTCGTTTCAGTTAGCGGGCCCCTAAGAGGCGGAACATTATCGGGGGTCACGATCGGCACGAATTAAATTCGCGGAGCTCCGCTGACAGCCCTGTTAGGAAGGACGGGACTTTGTTGGCTAGACCGGAAGTCGCCAAGTAGGGAAAACTCGGCGCACCGGCCGAATATAATGCGACGAGTCGCGGTGACAAGTATGGTAATGCAACGCGAGCGCGCGCGCGCGCGCGCATACGTGTCTAGATTTCAACTCGGTCTGCCTACGCTTGCGCCGGTCGCCGCTGGAATTCAACCACCGGACTGAATTTCCGAAAAACTTAATTGGATAATTGCTTACTTCGGACTCGGTCATTACTTGCTCTCCGCGCCGCGGCTCGTCTTCATAAATTGTTTCGTAATTGCGCGGCGCATGTGAATGGATGCCGCGTACGCCGCCCGCCCGAAAATATTCCGCCATCGGACGCCGAAATCTTTATGCAAATTATTATTTTTATGACTTTCCACGAATGGAATGCACCGCGCGCCACGGTCATATATTTATTTTTGCCAATTACCCGGCTCGAGTTTCACTCGGACTTCTAAAAAATCTGATTAGAAAATTCAATCGTTTCCTATTTTAGACCGGTCTCATACTCGCATTGCGCCAACGAAATAGGACGATCAGATTACTAATTCAATTTCAATTTACAATCCTGACATATCTTATTAATTTGATAATGTTATATTGACATGAATGTTATATGAATATTATGATAATATTATATTGTATTATGATATATTGATATTTCTTTAATTAGAGTATAAAATGACACCAATATCTTTCAAATTAAAATTAATAAGGTTTGTAAATCAGGTATCATGTAACACAGGTATCAAAAACATATCAGATTGAAGTCCTTCTTTTAGACACTGTCGAATCAATTGTTTCTCCGAGAAGATTGCAAATCACGAAAACCTAAGGTTGGTATGTATTTATGGAATTAAAAGTGTAAAATGAATGAAATCTGGGAGAAGCGAGTGCGCGGATTAATTTCGTAATTCGAAGCTTGCGCTGCAATTTTAATTTCTTGCATAGAAATAGTAGTCTTCTTAATGCACTTGTACAGAACTGTTCCAGATTACGAGCAAAGCCACTTAAGCTAATTAAAGTAGAGAAGATAAACTCCGAAAAATATGAATAATGCAGCAAAGAGTATTTCTTAAAGCGAGAAGGGAAAGAAAACGTTGTACCTACTATAACGATCAACAAAGGAAACCGGAATGTTTGTCAGTGGGCCATAGATCTCGTTGCAGTCTGGGTTAGGCTATCGCTAAATCCGTGTCGCAAGAATTCGAATAAATCAGTTGACACGCCGGATTTATTCTAATTCATAGGGACTCGTTGTCGCTAATGATATTCCGACCCACGCCTCGACACACGTTAATTACACGCTCGTGACGCTCGTGAACAATGTAAAGCACAAATTGGCTGGCTAATATCGGCCGCTGCATATATAGAATCGAGCACGTGTCCGGCTACGGTGCTGAAAAATGGCGACGTTGAGTCAACGCGCTCGCACGTTGACAATTGGAAGGTATTCACACTTGCCGAACCTTTTGTTGCATGTTCCCCTGTGTTATAGATCGCGAATCTAGCTTCGTTTTAATAATGTCTCGCTAATTAGATATTTGTGAAGCATTTGCAAATTGCATCCACGTAGAATAGATTCAGTTCTAACTCTTTGTAATCACTGCTCGGAGGTTTATAAAGTGAATAATTAACTATTTGCTCGTTGTTTAAACGAATGCACTGGAATTTTGAAAATGGTCGAGAAAATAGAACATGCGGTCAGTGCACCCTTCTGGCCTTTTGTATTAATGCACTTTATTTGAAGTAAGCTACAGTTTTATTAACATGCCTTTAAACTGATATATATGAGTTATTGATTGTGAAAGTAACCTAAGTTCGTTCGTCATTTTTGTTGATGTCGACTGCAGTAACTCGTGTATTATTCATTTAATAAATTTGTATAATTTTAATAGGGACTGTAAAAAGTCTCTTAGATCATGTATATGTAGCCACTGGTATTATATACATTTATTTTATAGGTTTTCTTGAAACGCATATTTTTAACCTCTTCATGCTCTTGGCCACGTATGTGTACGTTTAGTTTTCTTAAAATTATGATTATTCTAAGTGTAAAGAAAATGAGAATCAGTTGAAAAACTATCGCTACAGAATCCCTTAGCAATACTAACAAAACCCCGTCGAATGAAATGAGGTGGGTAATAAATAAAAAAAAGAAACAACTAAATAAATTGTTCCCTACTATAGAAATTCATCCCTGAAGAGGTTAAATATCCCAATTTCAACATATAGGGTGTCCCAAAAATGTCGCACAATCCGGAAATGTCAGATACCTCAGATCATTTTAAGCAAATTTTTCCTTTTTATAATACTTCTTCCAGACACCTTAGATCTTCTATAGCTTCTCTACAATTTTTTTAATTAATACCATTCAATTTTTCAATTGATTCCGCATCATTAGCGATATTACTATTAATATCAAATCATTTTGACATGAAGACATCATTGTCGATGCGGAATGAATTTGACGACGTGTTACTAGTGATATTAAAGTGTTAGAATTATGATGCATGATGTTAGGTTTAGCAAAGGTGAATAAGTATGTCTCTATGACTGAGTGAGCGAGCGTGATTGAGATATAAGTGATGTCCATAGAGTGAACTAGAGAATGTATGTTTCGCTAATCGATCGAACGCAGTCATTAATATTGTTCAATATGTTAATATGTTCAATATGTTAATAATAATATTAATATTGTTCACATATCGACAAAAACAGTGGTCATCACTTTAATATTAAGTGTACCCCAACCACTGTAAATCTGGAAACCAGCAACGCTATAATCTCATTCGGTAGTGTCCAGAAAATCCCGGCCTAAGCGTAAAATCATTCACGCGGTCTCGATGATCGATCGAGTGGTGTGGAACCGATTCGACGTACATACCGGTTGGTTGAGTTCGTTAAAAATTTCTGACATAAAACAGATCGAAGGTAGGAGTAAGTCGTCGAAACGCGTAGCTTGCTCGCGCAACGAGATTTATGAGGCCGAGGGGTCCGCGGGCTGGGCAGAGCAGGGCTGAGCAAAGCAGGGCTGATCAGAGCAGAGCAGGGCAGAGCAGAGCAGATCCGAGCCGGGCGTAATATGCACGCGTTCTCCGTAGATGATGCGCGTCTTCCTTCGTTACTAGCTGGCGTGCAGCTCCTTTTTCTTCTCTCACCGTCGATTCATCCCCCCCAGGAGTTCTCCAACTTTTTGTCCCGTTCTCACGTCACTCCTCCCGGGGCCGTGAGGGCTCGATAATTCGCGTTTGCAAGCCCAGATGCTGTTTGTATCATGACGCACGCGTATGCATCGCTGTGTGAGGAGGCAACGGGCATTAGTCGATCGTAGATTATTGATGGCTTCATCCTCTTGGCACTACCAGGTGGTCAGATTCTGGTCTGTTTCCAACGAGCGAAGGAAGTATCGGCAATCGAACGCGGAGGGTGAACGATCCATCTCTCACTCTCCCTTTCTCTTTCTCTCTGTCTCTTTCTCGTTTCCTCCAACTCTTTCTCTCTGTTTCCCTCTAGCTTCATGCTGGATAGAGGCTAACCGAATGTTCGAGACAGAGAGAAAGGGAACACGCAACGGGGTTAGTTTACAGCGTGGTGATGTTTGACTAATGCCTCGCAGTTTTGGCTTTTGTTGCTCGATACCGATGCCCGCTGCGATCCGCCAAATAGGGTATCGGTTGGTTAACCAACCCTCCGGCTGCAGCCTCCTATGAAGCCACCCTGATCGACGACCCGCTGCGAAGCGCCACTGCCAAAGGGCTTGTCACAGCCACCGCGATTACCTTTAGGTGCATCCGCGAGCGGTCCTCTCTTTGTACCTGAATTTCCTTCGTGGCTCGATCCTTATTTTAACAGTCGGAATACTGTCTGGCTTGGAACGCCAGCTTCTAGATTTTACAAGCTACAGCTCTGATGTCCAAGAAATTACCTTAAATTACAGGTGGATTTTTTGGGTCTTTAGAAAAAATAAAAGTCCTAGAGGTTCTTATGAAAACAGCAGTATAAGAGTGTTATTTAAGTCGAAGATTGATCACGGATTATCAAGAACCACAAGATTGACAAAATTTTGATTCTTAGATGATCTTGTTTGGTCGCAGAGGATCGATGTAGTATATCGGAAGACAAAGTGTAATATGAATAGTAAAAGTGCACTAGTTTCACACCAATGGTTATGTGATGTTTCGTTCATTTAATAAGTGTTCACGATCCTATAATAAGACCATCAGGATAAAGTTCAATTAGTAAGGTACTGATAAAATTTAGTTTACATAAACAAAATTCACATAAATGAAGTTCTACTTTATAATAAACTCAGAGTTCTCTGCTTGAGAACTCAAGTCAGAACATTTGCCATACAAGGCAAAATAACTTTTATCAGATACTGATAATTTTCTTAGTTTAGAATTTAAGGTTATTAGTGACCACACAAAAAGTAATAAAATTTTTAGTAATAAAATTTTAGACAGACTAACACTTCCTCGAACGAGCTTGCAACTTGTAACACCTAATAAATATATATGTCTACATAATAAATGTCTCGTTGAAATACTTTATGAACTTTATTATTTATTTCTTGGATCTCTTTCAGACGGTTGCAGGAAGTTTAACAGCATTATACAGTTAACAAATGTTCAGTGAACTGGCGTCAAGCGATCAAGGATTTCCAGTAACGAGTTCAGTCTCAGAAAGAAGAATGACAATAGCAATTACGAAGATAGTATCGTTGATGTTTCTGCGGCTGGGAATAGAGTCGTATAAAAGCAATAATGCTCTTATGGTGAAAATTTTCAGTATATCCGAGAGCCGGTGCAACAGTTATCGTTTATCGTTTCACATGTACCTCTCAATTGGCCATTGTTGACCACGAGACGCAATCGTTCTCGATTATATTCCTCGGGCGACCTGTAGCTCGTAAGAAATCAACCTGGCAATTTGTGGTGAGCTACAGCCACGACATTAAAACACGTATCGGAGTTTACAAGCATTTCCCTCGGCCAGTGAAAAAAATCCTATCAACGATCGTGCGTTGTCGTAAACTTATCAGTATGTATAACGCGGCGACGATAAATCATTGCTGGCCGTTAGCACTCGTAAATCGCTGGCGACACTCGCAGAGCGCTCGCGAAAATGTCAAACGGTTGCCGTTTCTTCCGTTTATGATGGTATAAAAGTGTTATCTCGGCGACCAATTGATTGCCGTTGCTGTCTTCCGAAGATCTTCCAATATTTTATTTCTCATTCCGAAACCATTCTTTTAATGGTCTGTTACTATCCACTGTATTTATTTGTTAATTATTATTATTTATTAGTTCCTATTCTATTTTTTCCTCTAAATAATATAGTTTGACACAACTACGTCACCATGTAGGTTATGCTCGCTAATACCTAACGTATATGTAATAGGAAACTTTCCTGTATTACATTAAATAAATGACAATATTTATTCAGTATTAGATGGTAAATTTTATTCTAAAGAGTTTTTAAAAAGTTTGACATAGTATTTGTCCCTTGTTTAACACAATGCGGCATCTAGTACTAGGAACAAAGTTGTCAGAAGTTTGAATTAATTGGATCATAATTGATATCTGGATGAGAAGAGACTCTATTTATAATTTTCATTTTTGCTGGCGCGATCTAAGAATTTAAAAAATAATATAAGATTATAGATTAGTAGATTATAGATTATAGATTAATATAGAAATTGAGGACAAAAATAGTTATTTCTAAACTATAATTTCATGGTTTCCTTTAAATCTATTTCTTAAAAACGAATATTTGAGTATAAAGTAATTATAAGCATGCTACGATTTTTATGTATTCATGGCAAACATTACTAAAAGAAATACATTAATGGCATCAGAAGGATTTCAGAATATTGTTACAGTATTTTGAATTAGTTAAAACTATTTATAAAACGAATCCGCTCCTGTTATCCGCGATCGCTGCAGGAAATTTCGATTTTGCACAAAACTATGCGGTTCGATTTGAAAAAAAAACCGGGTAGCTTTATGGAAATTTCAGCGTTCCCATGCGAGAGCATTCGCCGTCCACGAGAGCCGGCGTGTTCGAAGAGGTTAACAATCGCGGGGCTGGGCGGAGGAAACGTGTGGAGATCTCGAAATGACGAAAAAGGGGTAGCAGACGCGAGTGGAACGAAGAAGGCCGAGGAGAACGGACAATCGCCGGATGCCGGAGCCGGAGGGCCGCGCAAACGTGAGCGCAGGTGTGCCGGGCTTGTACGTCGAGCGCCGCGACAGCGGTATTAACGTGCCCCTATATCGATATCGTTATAATATGCAAATACGCTCGCACACGTGAACCTAGCCGGAGATTTAAGAGCAACGCGTGTTGCTCTGACCGGAGGAGATACCTGGAAAGGAGATCGCGATCCGTCCGACGCCGTCCGACTTCTGTTTCCAATCGAAGATCTCTATTCATCGCGGCCTCTCGCGTTATTTTCCTTGCGTCTTCATCTCGCGTCCGCTCGGCACGCGTTCTTCCACGACCGCCATTTTGGTCCCGCCCCCGAACAGCATTAACACGTTCGTCGCCCAGCGCGAATCGCTCGAGTTTCTTACCGGATCCAAATTCGCTAGTTAAAACGCATAGGACAACGTTATATTTTATACATTAAATACAAATTAATGTATAATAAATATAATGATGTACGAATTTTTAGTATTTTTATTTTGTATATTTGACATTTTCCGGTGCTTTATTAAATTTCTGTGCTACAAATGGGATTTACATAAACTAAATAAATAAAATCTTGAATAAGTAGAGCGTCACCCACATATTTGGGTGAAGCATACCTGTTAGCCAGATATGGGTGACGCGGCGACGTACGTGTTAACTAGCCTTTAATGATCTTCAGAGACCAAAATATTTAGATCAATGAATTTACCTTAAATTGCACTATTTGCTTATATAAAAAAATATACGATTCTATTACAAAACTAAAGTCACCCTTAAATTTTGGAAGCACGTTCGCCTAACAGAAAGATAAACAAAAGTTCCCTTCGCAAATTGGTACGGTTTCATTTGAATCAATTTTTTAAATTAACTTTTTTAGGAGATAATTTAGTGCAAAGTTTCGAATGAGACACCTTGTATATATATTAAACTGATGCACAAATAGACAGTTTATATTATTTTGTATTTCAGTTGTTATTGAATCTTTATTACCGTTCATCTGGTTACTTTCATCTTAATTATTTATTCTTCATATAGTGTATCATTAGGTTGCTCGGAAAGCTCGTATAAGAAATAATATTCTTTACATAAGACAAATTTTATCTAATGTAAAACGAACTTTTTACATTAGAAACTTTGGACCATCAAAATATGGTCGTAGTACTTTTGTTAATCGAACAAAAATAATGTTTTCAAGAAAAGATTACCGGTTTCCTGACGTCTGCACAACAAAGCATTAATTTGAAAAGATTATTACTTTTTCAAGAATAATTTAAGAAATCAAGGCTTTGAAAAAATTATAATTCTTATAAACGTAAATTGATAATCTTTCGTTGGAAACTTTCGTCGAATTAACAAAAGTACCCAAGGAAACGTGACCAACAGTTAAGCAAACACCCTGTACAATTTGTTGAAAAACAATTCATTAGATTGTTCGGAAAGTTCGCGTCGCAATTCGTTGAATTACGAATTAGGAGCAAGCTAATAAATCGACGCGTGAGACATGTGTCAGGACGTTGGCTGGCTAATATTGTCGAGACTTGTCGAGACACGTGACAACTGCAAAGACTTCTCTGTCCACCTGCTCGCGTCTTCAGCCGTCACGGGGATTTTTGTAGACCAGACATTTCGGGTATTAGAAGAGAAATGATAATTGCGCGAGCAACCGGTCGGCTCCCAGAGGAAAACAACTTGTTGTTTTTTCTGAGAGAGAGAGAGAGAGAGAGAGAGAGAGAGAGAGAGAGAGAGAGGAGAGGAGAAAAGAGACGAGGAGGGAGAGCGTTATTAAATATGCAGGAACGATCCGGCTGAGTTATGAGGTACAAGCCGCGAATTGGAAGCGTGTGATCTATCGACTGGCAAATAAAGAGGTATTCGCCTCGAAGAAGGCCGAGCAACGATATCGCGATCGATGATCTGCTATCCGGTTGCCTCAGCTAACCAGAATGGCCCTTGTTTCTTCTAAATATCAGCCGTGGCTGGTGGTGCAAGCCTAGGCTGCTGCCCCCGGGGTTGTATGTCGGCTGCCTATTGTAATTGTATCTCTACCACCGGTAACTGGACGTTTAATGAACACTTAAGATAACGATTGAAATAAAGATACCGTGGGAGCGAGTCCACGTTGCCACGTACACCGCCAGCCCGGTCGCGGTCTACGTTTGCCGCGATCACTTCTTTACTTGGCCACGAGGTCGTTCCTTCGAAGATACAACACAGAGATTTTCTGAAGGGAATAGGATAGATAACCGAACCACGTTAACGAGTCACGGCTCTCCGCTCGTTTTTCTGGGGGCTCGTCCGGGAAGCTGAGAGGCTTAAGGATCTCCGCGCGGGCGTGTCGACAACCTCGATCGGATCTCTCGCCTGATTTATATTTTTGTCAAGGCGTAAATGTCATACGGAGAAATCATAAAGACCATAAGATGCGGACCTTGCCCTCCCAGCCAATTTCGTACTGATTTTCTCCTGCTGATAGCGTGCACGTGTGCCCCGTAACTTGTTAGTCTGAATATTTCCTGCGAGCAATTGAATTGTAAACATTATTTTCGAGCGGTAGTACGCGAGATTTTATTGCATAGTTTCGTTAACGCTAAATCTACCGGGTCTACTACAAGACGATGAAATCTGAAGAAATGGAATAATCATACAACCGGGGCCAATTAACGTGAACATTATTTTACAACGATCACCTTTGTTACTTGATTTGTTGCGTCGATTTCAGGCGTGACTATTGCAATCTTAACACATTAAAGGCGGGGGATCTTGACGAAAGTATGCTACGTAACGCTTCAAACCACAAAACATACTAAATACAAATGTAAAGTGCGCATGGATTGCGCAATGAGGTTGCAAACCGTACTAATACGACTCCCGCCTTTAAGCTACAGTCGAGATAAATCGTATTACTACGACTCCCGCCTTTAAGCTACAGTCGAGATAAATCGTAGTACTACGACTCCAGTCTTTAATGTGTTAATGTTAACAGTAGCGAAAGCCGCATGATATATTATATGTATTGCGTAACTATTTATTCATATTGTGTAAATAATGGATACGAATAAATAAAGAAAATATGTATATTGAAACGACCTCGGCACTGTTCGTGTGAGAGTACCGCGCGACACGTACGGGTTAATCTAAAAAAAAAAAAGCTTTAACATTGCCACCTGCTGTTATAATCCGAGAACAGAGGTTTCCTCCGATCCGTTCAATTAAAGCCGGAATGGTGATTCCGCTCCATCGTCCAAAAATTGCCGTTCCGCGAGAGGTCCGAGACAAAGCGAGATTCGAAATAGTGCGGGCTGGTTTTGTACGGTGAAAGAGCGCGAGATACGAACTACATATACATGCATACATACATATACCGGCACCAGGGGTATTGGTCAATTGCGCGCGGCTGAATCGCGACTCGCAGGGACGTTTGATTTAACGGTAGTCGATTTGTACCGGCGAGATGAATCACGATCGGCGGGCTCCTTTCGCGGCCGGAACAACACGTGTTGCTTGAAAGCAAATGTATGTAGCCCCGTGGCCGGCAGCCCGTTTTCCAGCGAGAAAAAAGAACTGCCGCGGCTCGACAATGCCGCGGAACCAACTGAGTCATCGTCGCTCACGAACCAGCGGGGCCCGGTTAATATATTTATCACGATGTCGTGCAAAGGTCGGCGAGCCGACAAAGTCTGGCGACAACGCGATCGCGATCGTTGATGCCGGGCCGCTTGCTACGAATCCGAGCATACGCGCGTTTCACTTTTGACCGATCGAAGCCGAGGCGATCGCGACACTTGCCTTTCGAACTCCCGGAAGCCACCTTTCTGCCGTGGAAACGCAACTATGCAGCTATGAGAATTCAAAGCGGCTGCCATTTGAAAAGACACGATACCGTACGCTACTCTTTCTCTCTATCTCTCTCTCTCCAGAGCCCGTTCAGGCGAACATTGAGATTTTCTTGTCGTCTAACTATGAACTTTTTTTACTCCTAGCAGAAAAAGATAACGCACCTTATATGTTTCCATATTTTATGTTAAAAGCTGAGTGAAATATAGATTTTCCTTTACCGCTCATTCACGAAGAACGCTGTTCAACTGATAACAGTAACGCGCCAATTTCTGTTATTCAGATCGAAAGTATATGCTATAGAATTATGTTAATTAAATCACATAATAATTCAATTAAGCGATTCAATCCTCTGAGTGAATTCAATGACTAATTATTTTGATCACGAGAGCAATCCGAATGCAGTGTAATTATAATATACTAATTGAATTGCAGTGCAATTGGCGTACAATGTAATTGAAATACGAATCCGAATCTTAGAAAAAGCACCAAACCGGTGCATGGTATTTACATCGCTGAAACGTACCCAGTAATTTACGTCACCGTTCAGCGAAAAGCACGAAATAAAAAAATACATTACTCGTATGCAAATAACGGTCACATTTTTCATCCGCGTCCCGGGTGTGCCTATGAAAAATTGCCAGGACCAGCTTTGATCATCCGGGTCCGAGTTCCGTCCAATTCAGCTTCGGAGACGACTAGGGGGGTATATCGACGACGGGGCCACGGAATTTCAATATACACGTTGCGCGGCGTATTAGCGCATGCTTGGTCTGTTAATTAATTAATGCTAATTAATCATGTAGAGCCACGGATAGATGATAAACGTGAACGTCACGGAACATTATCGCGGACTCTGGTGATTACGAGAGAACCCGGCGGATCTTCTCTTTTCCTTTCCACGAGCGATTCTTTCTGCTCGTTTCTTTCCGACCCGTAGAAAGCTAATTACTCGGTTGTCCGATCGGCGTCGCCGATCGCGAACGGTGAAAGATCACCGGCCGGAAACGGGCGAATGACTAATTACGGCCGCGCATCCGTACCGGCGGAACAACGTTTTCAATTGCACGTTTATGCTGTAATACCCGGGGCTGTCTCTGTGTTACACGGAGGTTTATTAACGTGGAAATTTCGTTCGCGGCCGTGACGCTCCTCTGCGCCGTGTAAAACACGCAGGTATACGGGGACCGGACTTTCGAGACGTCGCCTCCGCGCTAATTAGCGCCACCAATTAACAAACAGCGCGGTCTCCCTCCATATCTATTTCTCTGTCGGTCTGTCGGTCTCCCGATCCGATCTCTCCCTCTTCTCTTCCTCTCGTAGTTCCTCCGCCTCTCTCTCTCTCTCTCCCTCTGCCTCTCTGTATTTCTCTCTTCTCTCACCCCCTCCTCTCTCTCTCTCTCTCTCTCTTTCCATCCCTCACTTCTTTCATTTGATTCCCGGTTTTTCGTCCTTTTTCCACGATCCCCAACCCTTTTTATCCATTGATCTCGCGACCCGGCAACGGCCACGCGTTTTTCGTTCTCCATTTCACGGATTTTCATTTTCACCCCCCACCCCGGCTCCCTATTAAAACCGAATGAAAGGCATCGCGGTATTTTGCGTTTCTTTGTTGTCTTGTTCCTTTTGTTTTTTCATTCGTCGCTCCTGTTTCACGTGTATCGAGTAAATCCATTTCATCCTGAACACGCTTTTCACCGGGCTCTCTACGGGATGATACTGATTACTCGTTAATCAAACCGTGATTATCAGACTGCGTGCACATATTTAATTAATATCGGTCCTCCGGAAAAAATTCGTTTCCCTCTACTTTCACGATTACATCTGTTCGCCGGATATCATCGACAAAACGACTCGCAAAAGATCGAACACCGCGATTCACGGGGTTTCGGCGATGCGGTGGTTTCAGTCGTCGAATTCAACGTTGTCCCAGCTGCGGGAAAATATTTTCGCGTTTTGGTGATTTCCTAATGAAGAAGACGAACAAATGAAGCTTTTGTTTTCTGCATTAAATCGATCTGTCCAAAAGTTCTGCCAAATTTTATTATACTATCTAGTATACTAACTAGTATATTATCTAGTATGTTATCTAGTATATTCTGGTATATTTCTAACTAAGTTTTATGATATTGTTCTACAGGACTTCGACCTTCAAGTCCATAGTGGTTTCAGTTTCCAGAAAAATGTGTTATTCTCTATGGAATAATTTTAGGATTGTTAACCTCTTAGCTGTGGACGACGTATATACACGTCATAAGGAAATGGCGATTTTACATTTGAAAACAAAAATTTTCCTCCTACGTTTTTGATTAAAATGATTGTGCAACATATTCATAAATTTTGCACATTCCCACGAAGATAAATTCGTATTCTCATGAAGAAGTTTTAGTTTGTTTCTAATACGAATGAACTTAATAAAGTTCATTTCTTAAAAAGTCACTTCTAAAAGGACAACAAGAAATCAAACGGCAAGATTTATGCTGATATTTTATGGGAAACGCTTGAATCTCTAAACCATATCGATTTCTGTAGCTAGAATAATGTTTTTACCTGTACAAAGTTGTCTCTTTAGATGATAATGTTCATTTCTCTATAAAGAAACATTGAATCTATTTGTCAAGAATCGGTGCCAAAAAATTACCAAAAAATCCAAGATTCAAGGTTTATAAAATTATTTCATAGATTTCGATCTTCAAATCAATGCTTGTTACAGTCGAAATATTGTTTAACCGGAATTACCCACGTGGAAGTCTAATGCTAGGAATACCTGCGTGAAAATTGTGGTACCGGGAACACCTACGTGGGCATCTAGTGCCAAGAATATTTACCTGGGAAACTAGTGTTAAATGTACCTACACGAAGTACTAGTAAATCCTTACAATTACCGAAATTTCATATATTTTAATCAGTAAATAATAAATTTTTTTATTAGGGAGTTCATGAGTATTTACAATGAAAATCATTTTCCATCGAACCTCGGTAAATTATTATTTGGTTTTTTAGAGAAGAGGATGCTGAGAACCATGAGTGACCCACAAGACCCTAAAGTTTGATTTACACTAACGTGTTTATGCGAATACGCGGGTCAACGAACAAAGGCCAAGACGTATCCGCAGTCTGGTCTGGTATTGTCCGTTGATTTACGCCCGCCCTATTATTCCACGGGGAATTCTGACAACGTTGTCCCCGCCGTTCGACTCGAGGAGCCAAGAAAAAGAGGCGCACGGTGAAATCGCTGCGAGAAAGCACGCCGAGGGACCGGTCCACTTCATCGAGTGATTATGACTTTAAATGGACTCTAAAGAGGTCCTAATGGCGTAATTATATGGAGCGGGCTTCGTGGGAATTACGTTTAAATGCATCCGTGGACTGTCTTCTAAGTTTCACCGCGTTTCCATCGGATTGTCCTTCCATCCTGCTTTTTTTCTCAATAGGAATAAAAACGAACCGTGTGTTCACTGGTATTCGATACGTCAACCGTGCGACGATTCATTGGACAATGACAATAAAATTATTCAAAAACAATTTAACCCTAACGCGCTTAAGATATTCGAAGCCAAAATGTCTCTTTAATGCTAGGTCATTTTGTATCCATGTAAGAAAAATTGTTATAAATATTATTGTCCATCACCCGTGCTTATAATTCATTGGACAATACCAATCAAATTATTAAAAAATTCGAAGATTAAATAGTTTCACATATTGGGAGCCAAAATGTCTTTTTAATACTCAATCATTTTGTATCCATGCAAGAAAAATTGTTATAAATATTATAGTCCATCACCCGTACTTATAATTCATTGGACAATACCAATCAAATTATTAAAAAATTCGAAGATTAAATAGTTTCACATATTGGGAGCCAAAATGTCTTTTTAATACTCAGTCATTTTGTATCCTTGCAAAACAAATTGCTATAAATATTATTGTTTGTCAACCGTGTAACAATTCATTGGAAAATTCCATTAAAATTATTCCAAATTAAAATTATTCCAGAAAAATTGCTATAAATATAATTGTTTCTGTTCGTGATATATTTACTTATATACAATACCATTAACTAATACAATTATGTACCTGTAATAATAAAATATAATACCTTTATATTTAAAAGGGCATTGTTAGGACAAGAAGACGTGCTCAAAATTGTATGGACATTTTTTGATTCTCCGTCGAGTATCGTACAAGCATTCTGCTAAAGTGCATTAAAAATGCATCTACGAGCGAGCAAGCAGTTTTATCAGAAGCACCGCGGGTCGCGTCGGCTCTCGAGCGGTGCCTGCATGTCTTCTTAATGTCACTGTGACGTAAACCTGTTGTGTTTTCAATGCATTCGCTTCACACGATCATTCGTGGAAGTCGTAATTGAATAGAAAACCGTGCAATCGGGTCTCGCGATCGTCGAAAACACTGTCGACACGTGGGCGCGTGTGGGAGACACACGAACGCGAGGCGAGAAAAACTGGCCGGTTGCCGTGCCGTTGATTTTTCCCGTTGAAACAATATATCCGTCGCGACTTTCGGAGATGCGCCGCGAGATAAATGGTATTTTCGAAATTCATCGGACAGACAGTTTTATTGTTTCTGCGCGGACCGATCACCGACGATGCATCTTCGGGCTAGAGATAATCAAAAGATCACGAGCCACGCCCTCGAAATAAGCTATTCATCAAAACGCTGCGTTATGCTCTCTCGCAATGATATTGATTTCTCGTGGATCGAAGACGCGTCGAATCACGTGTGCAATCACGACGCATCGGCCGTGTACGCTAAGCTACACCGTCGGGGACTAATCCGATGATGCGTTCGCGCCGTGAAAGCCGGCGCAAATGAATTTTAATAAGCCGTGACGCTGTCGCTCGAATTAAACGGACAATTAAAACTGTAAAATAGATTCGGATCGACGCGGAGCGTGTGGATGCTGTAACGGCGATGATTAATTTACAAGGGAAACAACAACCTTAAGGATCTCCCATTGCGGCGATAAGTCTTAAAGTGGAGCTTTGGATTACATTACTAACGAAGATAGCGAATCTGAGATGAGATGCGAGATAATCGCGGATCACACGTGCCTGCGCACCGTGAACTTTATCTGATGTTTCGCGTTGTATTCTCACAATAGTAATAACCTTTCGCGTGCACGTTCTCCGCCGACTTCTAGGCTAGAACCTGCTCGATTTCAGATTTACAAGCAGAACACCCGACGCCGGCTGAAAACTGTGATAATAAGAGGTTTATCGAGCGGAATCGGTCTTTGCTTTATCCGATTCTCACCAAACTTCTCGGACCACCTTCCGTCCATTCACATTCGTATTGTAACTGGCACGATATTATGAAATACTATTTTCTGTGCTGAGAAAACAGTGACAAATGTTTTGTAAAATTAAAATTTAAGTATCATGGGGGAAGGTTGAAAAAATGTTGGATATAGTCACGATACTCGCACGTAAGTGTTTTAGATTGCATATTTTATAGTAAAATCTGGAAAAAAATCTCGAACGTCCAGGCAAGAAGTTCCATAAATAATCAATCAAAAAATACTTTATAAGTATTAAACTTATAAAACAAAATTTTTAGTTTGTTCCATTAGAATTTTACTTATAACATAAAGTTAAACTTAGTAGGGTATAATGTAAAGACACTATATCTAGTTAATTAATGTATACAATTTATTTAACATATATTCATAGTATTTAAACATATATTTATAATGGAGTATAGTTTTAGTAGTGTCCAAATATTCAAGACACTCACTGTATATGTAAAATTCAAAAATTGTAAATTTCTTAAAAAGGCTCTTCAAGTTGTCCTCTATTTCTCTAAGAAGAAAATCGCACGAATGAACAATTAAACCATGTTAGATGCAATCATGATATTTGCACGCAAGATGTTTAATTACATCTCCCGAAGATCTCTCTATGAACCTATAAAATTTAAGATTTGTATATGTCATATTTCTAGTTTAAATATACCTGTTTAAAAATTGTCATTATTCCGGTTTTTAAAAACTTCACCAGCCAAACTTCTGAGAAGAAAGTCCCATTGAACGAACAATTAAAAGATGTTGAATACAGTCATGAAAGATGCATGAGAAAATCGCATCGCATTCTCAAGTGATCTGTCTATCCGCACGCAATGTTTAAGAATGATACGTTTCATCGTGTATTTCGGAAAAATTCCCAAAGACCGCATTGTTTCCCGCGCGTCTTAGAACGCTTCTCGCGAGGTTAGTCCCCAGCGTGATAGAGACGATAAATCTTTGGCAAGATGTACGATAATCAAGGATCATGCATAGGGTTCATGCATTCCTGGCCTTATCTGATGTCTTGCATTGTGTTCCTTTGGCGGCGATAATCTTCCGCGAGAAACACGCGTGACTATTGTTTATTTTTGGCGGGAGGACCGATCCATAACAGTGAATAATAAAGTTCTTGTTTCTTATCTGATAGCGAGCGTCGTTAGCGAGCCGATCGTTTTATTGTTCGCTTTTCACGAACAGGCTACTCCCTGCTGGCGATATTCTCGTCACATTTACGCTGCTCTGAACATCGACAAATCTTCGCCATTGTGATCCCACTTTGACTTACAATTAGTCGCCGTTATCTTTTCCAACCGAAACTTTCAGCCTTTTGTGGTCTATCGTTCTTTTCGTTGCTCGCTGAACTGGATACATCGTGGCCATTTGTACGCCGAGATCATTTTAACCCTTTTAGTATCGAACGTCGTTATTTACTGCATTTGAAAAAATGTTGTTTTCTTAATATTTTTAATAAGTAATAGTTTCGTTTTCTATTTCTTCCTCCCTTCTGAATTATTTAATTATCAAGTTTCAGAAAGTTTTAAATAATTTTTTTTTGTAATTTCATTCTGTACACTCGACTATTTTAGTCGGTATTACGAAGGTTAGTAAACTACTTTACAAAAGTCGTAATATTTATTACCAGAACATTCCTTCAGGTCGAAATAGAATTAATATACTGTTGCTTTTAATTGTAATTGGCCATTTCTTGTACTACACCATTTAATACATAAGAATCTCCAGTCTAGTAATTAAAGTTTTAGAAAGCAGTTGCGAAAATAGATTTCTAACGAAAGAGGTTTCAACCCCTCTATAATAAACTAGTCAGACTCGTGATGAAGATTCCATACATAATCTGCTAAATATGAGTATTATTCATTTGTTCTAAATCGAAATAAAATTTGATTCCTCTATCGTTAATAGACTGCGGATTTTACGAATTTATAATAAATATGACAATGTGAATTGCTTAGCACTAGAAATATTTCAGAATTTTCTTATATTCTCCAGAATTTACTGAAATCATCGAAAGAAGGAATACATTTCAAAATTTAGAAATAAAAGCAAATGAATACATACAAGAAACAGAGATTATAGAAGCCATTTATTTTGAAAGTGATCTAAATCCATTTATACAATAGAAATTGAGATATTTAAGGTTTTAAATAAGATATTTAATTGCGTTTAAAATGAAAATAAAAAAATATACGGAAACAATACCAATGTATCGTACCGATAAATGCATCAAAAAGACTTAAATTTGCAATTCCTATTAAAATAACAGCAATTATTGAATGAATAATATACGCGTTACTGCAGTCATCGAAAGAAGTGACAAATAAATTTAGATCACTTATAAAATTAACGGCCCGTATCGCTCTATTACTATGATATTAAACATTAAATTAACACTAAATACTAATACTGTTCTTATTTCCGTGTTTTACATCTCCAACATTATACATTTCTTATAATCATCCAAGATCATTTATCAATCGGCAAATTAATGTAGAAATATTCTGAAAAATGTAAATGCTGATGTAATTCGCTTGTTCGAAGGTTGAGACACACCTCCGTTAGAACGCATTCGTTCGAAAAGAATCGTGCCGCAGAACAAATACAGTGTAATATGTGGTCTAGTACGCGCGGCGTAATTATTCGTTGGCCGTGATCAGTCAGTGGCGGGGAACGTTTGGGAAAAGAGATCGAGCCGATCGTCGGTAGCCTGTAATTACTAATAACGATACCTACCTCGTAATTTCTGCATTCGATATATTTACCTGAAGAACTTTATATTGCGAGCCGGTAACACTTGGGGTCTTTAATCGGCGTCATTACAAGTCGAGATAGCAATTGGAGATAATCGGATGTTCCGGATGCGAAACGTACGAGAAACATGCGAGCAGGACCAGTTCTAGAATGCTGGAATGCGTGTTCGTTAAACATTGAAGCCGAACACTGTTAGCATGAATATATTCCGATACAGAAACTGTTGGATCGCGTATGCATCACCGGTCACAATTATGAAATTCCGTAGAAAATTCTTGTCGATAGCGTTCGAACAAGTTGCAAACCATGCACTTTTTAAGGATTTTTCTAAAAAAAAGGCTTGTACTGATTTTCTGAAATGTTAGTTGCTTCTTTTATTGCTTCATGTACGATCTTTGCAGAGTTATGGCAGTGTCGATGTTTTTAATCAATGTAATAATAAATATATATAATATATATAATAGATATATTTCCTAAATTTAAATAATCTAATCTGAACTAAAGGGTAACAATAAGTGTTTTAAATCGATTTCTGAGACGAAATAACAGACGATATTGATGTAATTTACTTGGGTCTCTCACTTTAACAAATTGCTGAGACGATCGGTGACTTCATTTTGTATAACTAGGATCACCATAAGCACCATAAGCGATTAGTTCACCTAAATTAACGATAATTGTTATATATAATGTTATAGTATTATATACAGATTTAATCCTAGTATGGTAAAAAATAAGTACGTATAATTTAAAAAGAATAAGAAGATCCAAAGAATGTTGATCTATTAATTCTAACTTATTAACATTATTGAAGGAACAGATAAACCCCAGCTCGCCTTCTATGTCTTGCAATTGATGCAAACACTTTTTATTTCGCTTAAAGATCAACAGTCTAATCATGTATGCATAGTAATAACGAGCAGGAACATCTTTGCAATTTCGATAATTGCAAAATAAAGGATCGAAAATTCATTGCATCGCGTTTGGTTGTTTTGCTGTTAAATCTTGTTGATCAGCGTATTATGAGTATCGTTGCAGGATATGTTCCTACCTTATAGAATTTTCTATGTAAAGCCGGGAGCGTAGTTTCGAGGACCGACCGGGTCGGATAGGCGACTTTCTGGCGTAGGCTACATTTTGGTAGGACAATTATGCGAACGTTGTACGCACAGGCAGAGACTCGGGTAGCAATTAGACCAGCGAGTTGTTATTAACTTCCATTTTCACGGTAATGTATGTCCTTAGCTCCAGTGGTCTGTCTATTGGCTGCCGACCGGCTAATTTACCTGTGGCAGGATATCCTGCCGATCGGCATCCGGCAGTCATTCGATCGACCAATCTTCGTCAGAAATCAAATGACGAGGCGAAAGCCGGTCAGAACGTACGACGCCATAAAACACGTCGTGTTAATTAACGATTAACCATGACCAGGATTGCTTGGCTTGGCTAAGCGGTGGAACTGGTACACGAGGACTCTCGCAACGCCTACTACACGTCGCCTGTTCGCGAATTAAGCTGCGAATCAGTGCATGGTGATTAGACAATCGATGGTGGACAGATGCTGCCGATCCACCGTAACTGTATTCGAACGAAATGACATTGCCGGCATTACGAAAACCGCCATTATCCTGAAATTTTCAAAAGGATTCAATTCCTCAGGACGTCGCACTTATGGGGCAAGAGGCATCTGAAAGCAATACGTAGCCTCAAAATAGATGAAAAGCTATACAGATTGTTCGTTAGACATTTAACTCACAATGTGGTATAATTCTATTTTATTTTCATTAATTATTATTTCCTTGCATTCGAAGCTATTTGAAATCTGTACGCAAGACGAATTTGATAATATCGAAATCATTTTTAGCGCAATTGGTAACACGGTTATACTATACAGCGTTCAATATTAAATCGATGTAGCACATTTAAATATTAAATTATTATCTACCTTGTCGTTGGATTTTTAATTTAACTAGTCGCTGCTGAAAACAAATATACTAGATAGGTATTTGAATTGTAAAGATTTTCATTTTGATGGTTTTGATTTTTGTTGAATTACCCATGTGTCATTTAATATTTTTAATGTAATTTTCCAATTGAAAACATCTTTAGCAAAATTCAGTGTTTGAATCCGTGCCATTGCATTTTCTAGCTGTTTTTAGAGTAATTGAAATAATTTTCATGTCTAACGTAATATTACAATTTAGTAGTACGGGATGAATTTATTGTTAATTGAAACTTACGTATTTAATACTTCTGCTTTATAATTACATTTCAATTCATAAACGTTAAAAAATAAAGTCTCATTTGTAAAAGATAATAAAGTACGACATAAATACACGATTTTAGACAGACAATATTTTTCACCGCTTTGAATACTTGAAAGTCAATTGAGAAGTCACGCGAAAAAGTTTACGATTTCGCTAAAAAATCCGTCGACTACTTTATACATAGAAAATTAAAACAGATATTAAGAGGCTCGGGAGGAAAAAACTGAGTCGAGAACGAAAAATAAATGTTGGGGAGAAGTTGCCTCGCGTCCGAGATAATCGATTTCAAGTGTGCCGTGCTACAGGATCGAAGTAGAAACGGTCCGCCGTGATCAGACACGTCGTGTTAACTTTCGATCTCGATTATGTCAGACAGGAAGTGCTTAATGAGAAGACCGTATTCTTCGTGTTCGATTCGTTCTTTTCGTGTACGACCAGCTACTTTTTATTGAACCCGTATCATCAATACGATAAACGTGTGTTAGAAATCGTTCTCGAATTGGTATTAACCGTGCGGTAGAAATATTCGCTCACGAAACCGGCTGCAAAGCATCTATTGCACCTGCATCGCCGAACTGGAACCAGACGAAACGGTCAATGCGCCGAGAGGTTGGTAGTCCTGTTTTGACAGATCATAATTTATCGAGCGCTCGTAAAACTGATTCCGCAAGCACCTTTCTCTCTCGCTCCCTCGGCATAAATGACATCGGATCGGATTAAAACTAAAGAGACTAAAGAGGCAGCTTAACCTGTTATGAAATACTGAAAACGCATTGTACCTACCATCTGCAATACGTCTAACAAATTTTTCATCAACGCGAAACACGTCATTCCATTTTTTTTTCGAGCACTTGAAAAGCATGACCGATTTATACCTGGCATTAGTGCTTTTTTAAGCGTCGCCTTTGCTCGATTCTTGTATCGAAAGAAAAAGAATAAATTCACTAACTTGTTGTTTCTAGATAGCGCCGAATCTTCGATATTTATCTAATTACTGTATGGTTCGATGTGTTGCATCGTAACACGAAACTGTAGATACATTTAAATATAATGTACGTGTAATTTAAATACAATATATGTAGAGAATAAGAGCATTTACTATAAAACGATTTACAATTGACTTTATATTATTATAATTGCAGAAATTCGAAGGAATCGATGAACACTCTTTCTGTGAACATTCTGCATTCATCTTGTATATATTTTGCATATTCGCTTCTAATTGATAACTGTTTAAATGTCTGCAGATTACTTATAGTTTCTAATGTCGTATGTGTACAATAAAGCATTAAATAATTAAGTCAGTAGATATAGCATGATGATACAATCGTCTCGTACTTATAATATAGACTGCGGATTACATTATTTTATATTTTACTATATTATTTTTGCTATCCTGCGAAAAGGGTATCAAAAAGTAAATAATTGAAAAAATCAATCTTCAACTTACTAAAACGCTTAAAAAATTATTCAATAGTTATCTGGGTTCTATTTCTTGTGATTGTTACCGACATTTATAATTAGACTGTCGATTTTTACGCAAATTCCCTGGAAAAATCTGAAAAAGGACAAGATTTCTTATATCGACTAGAAAATTATAGAATAATAATACAATTGATTTTTGTATAAAAACTTGCATATAACATAAACGTATAATGATCCGCAGTCTATTTATAATAATTACTGATACATCTTACGTTCCTAATTGTGTTCCGCGCGTACAGCTAAACAACCCATCATGAAACCGGTATTGTATTTCCATTGTACCACTTTGTACCCATTGCATCTTTTAACGAGACAGCACACTGCATGTAGATCTCTTATCTCTCTTCCTTTAAAAAATTATAGGCGCAGCTCGCTAAGTTGTAATAATGCTATCACGCACATTTAATTAAATCTCCAAAACATCCGGAAATGATCGATCATACGCGTTATAGCTCAATATGGGCAACATACGCAAAACAATTTACTGAAGAAATAATTATGGTCAGGCACCTGATAATAAGGAACTGTGTTTTCACGATACAACACAGTATTAATCACATTAATATAATGGATAAACTTCGAGAAAACAACTTCCTATTTCGAGCTACGTAATTGTAAAATTCGGTTTAGGGTCACAGGGTGGAGTTAGAGACATCGTAACTTAAAGAACGCTGCATGCAATGACAACGCATGAACAAATTCAAACTCCTTTGAGAAACATTTCAAGGTTAACAAAATGCAGTTCCTGTTACACTAAAAGTAATGTATTTGTTATATGCACCTATTATGGAAAATTTCTGAGGAATTATATGTCATCCATTTTATGACAACTTAAAAATGTTATTATTAAATATCTATACTACTGTTTGCAAGACTAATCGTTTCTAGATAACATAGAAAACTTTGAAATATTTACTTAATATAATAAATATAGACATGCTTTCTATTATTTTAACTTTTAATCTATATATAAATTACAATCGAATCAATGAATTCATAAAGAATAAAGTTAAAAAATGTGAACACAATTTACACATCCGCTTTCATATGCTTTATCTAGTTTTTATTCCATTTTTCGCGCTACTGTTCTAAGAAGATAATTGCTTTAATTTGTGCTGCTGTGTTAAAGATTTAAACAATTCGTGTGTTTCGTAACGGCTACTTATACCTTGCTGCATTTCGAGTGCAAGTTGCGGATTCGCGAGCAAACGGTGAAATAAAGCTGTCGCTTGTCCCGACGTGCACCGTGAACCTGCCACGGGTCGTCAGATAGCCCCGGAGCAGTGCCGGAACTCCGACGATTTTACGAGCGGTCCGCCGCCGGTGTTCCTTAATAATACATCTACATTATGCGCCCGCCCGAAATGGGAATCGCGGCGATGAGGTCGCGACGCGCGCTAAATTTTTACGTTTCAATTAAACGGACGTCGCGTCGCATGGAATTTCGACGGGGCTCTCGGCCGGACGAGAGCCAACATCCTTTAACCTTTAGGCTGCCGGCATGGTGTCATGTAACTAATATTGCACCATAGAATAGAATATTAAATTATTTATGGCGCAGTTCGCGCTACCCAACAACGTATTAGATTTCTTAAACGTGTTTTCCCATAAATCGAGTCGGATGGAAGAGAACTACTTATTGCACAAAATATGGAGCGTATGAAAATGGATGTAAAAATCTTAACCACTCACATTAATATATAACATTGAGAATCGGCTATAAAAAAGTATGTATTCAAACATTGTTGTTTCTGAACAATTTTTTCATTGCCATGATTAATCACAGTTGAAATGGGCATTTCAAATGTCATTTAATACTAAACAAATGCACGTACTTTACTATCTCCTTCGTATTATTATTTATTCATATTAAATAAGTATTGAAAAGTTCGTTACGTTATGAAACATCAATTTATGGAACGACAGTAGAAATATTTAACAATAACGCTTCCGAGTTACAATGAAATCGATGATAATCCTATACCAGTTGAAAAGCGTTCTATAACAAGTACTTTTACGTTATTGGTGACTCCAAACAGCATCATGCTGGCAGCCAAAAGGTTAACCACGCGTAGTGCAAAACAACGTCGTCGCACCCGCGCGCCCCTGGCCCGTTTTTCTTACCTCACATTCGCCCAGTTCGTTCTCTCTGGGTCGAAGTATTATTTCTTTCCCTTTCCACCGCGGTGCCGTCGATCCCTTTCCTGTTGCCCATCTTCTTTCGAAAGGACGACGCTCAGGAGAAGAGATTCCGGCCGCGGGTTCTCGCAGGCAATGTAAATTTTTACGTTCTAATTATACGGCACGTACGTCCCTGGAATTCGTAAGGGCGCTGTCCGGGCCCGAGATGGATGGCCTCAGTTTTTGCGGCACGGTGAACGACCAGCGCCAAGGAGGAGGCGTCTGGAGCGTGAGCCGACTTCCACCCGGCCGATGATCCCGCCTGCATCCCGTGCGCATCCCGCGTGCATCTCTGCAAACCTGTCGATCTAACGGGCTCGCCGAATTTCGGCCACTGCACTCGCCGCTGCACAGTGGTGCCAATCGCGACTCTTGCGGGTCAAATGTCCCGATACGAGCTGTGCTGTGTTTACCGGTGATAGGATCACGTTCGGTGAGTCGTCTTCAATATCGTACATCACGTGTCAGGAGATGTTTCGTTTCTACGTTATAGAATTTAGCAAGACTTGTTCTAGTTTAAACTCCTTTTATTTCGATGATTAATTGGTGAGTGTGTTGATGATGCAAATAGACTGTTCTGATGCATTTTTTGTAAGGAGACTGAGTATTGTTCTGAAGGAGATTGAGCGACTCACTGACCGACTGTCTGACTGTATATACGTACATGTATATACGTACATGTATATAGGTTTTAATTTAAGTGGTGAGGGTTTAGGAAATTAGAAGGATAAGGTCAAAATTTTGAATATGACATAGCAAGGCAAGAGGTTGAAAATGTGACAGAGTTTGAGGATAAATCAATTATGAAATCATAGCTTGCAGAAGATTTTGGGATGCTGGATGAGAAGAAAATGCAATATAGCGTTTGCGAGAATAAGTGATGTAACAGTAATAATGGTAGTAATGAAAATAAATGTAATTAGAGCTAAAGTAATGGAATAGGATATAGCAGTTTAGTAAAAAAGTTTAGAGATGATTTGGAAGAATTAATTGAATAGTCATATATAGTATATATATCTACATTTTTTGATGTATTAATGAAAAATAAATGAACCATTTTATGTACACAAAAGTGAAGAGAATATTATATTTTGAAGCGAGACTTGAAACACAGTGGTGGAAAATTGGGGAACATAGATCATTTAATCGAAGGAGCGCAATAAAATATTAAGATTTAATTTAAGCAACTTGTTGAACAGTTTCTTTGTCATTTTTGTGTACATGTACACAATAAATCTAAATACATTTGCATTATATACTTGTCAAATTCAGTTTTTTAAATTATCCATAAGCTTTGAAAATTGATATATGGCATACGATTTTGGTTATAACTCACTGTTCATTGCAAATAAATTTTTATTGTAGGGGAAACTTAAACTTCCTTTAATCGCAACATATATCAGTGCCATTTATTTTGAAATTGGCCTGAGTCTATTTATTTTAAAAGTCAGACGTTCTGAAATTTATTTATCAAGAAACATATATATAATTAGTTTATCCCTTCTCCGTTAGCGTTCTCTCGAACTTTCTAAAAATTGTAACATATCGTTGTAATATTTTTGGAAATTGAACTTAGACCACTTTCAAAATAAAAGGAGAGTAACAATATATTTGCGGAGTTCAGTTAAATCGAAGAAAATAGTAATTTAAAGTAACATATCTAGGCCTAACTGCCTTGTGTAAATAATGTAAATCCTAAACATTATAGAAGCGTTAACATACCTGTCTGCACTTTTTATTTGGGACCCGTCACAACCTCAATATACCATAGTTGTTTATATAAAAATTTCACGGCAATGTATCAGTATCGAAAAATTCACTTAACATTTCGCGTCCCTTTCCAAAGACAACGAGCAGCTTCGAAATATTACACCCTTGAAATCGCAACAAAGCCCGCGAGGGACAAGGGACTGCCAAAGGAAATTCGTAACACGGACAAAGTAATTGCAAAGTGTCGCGTTTGTTGCGCGTCCACCGCATAAATCATGGCCGCTTCACAGTTCTGCTTTTTACGAGGTTCATATTTCATCGCATCTCATGGGAAGCAATGGATTTCTTTCGGTGAAAGAAGGTCCGTAAATCAAGCATATAAAATCAATGGGTCCGCGGCGAGCGCAATAATATCTTCATTTGCAGGTGTGTTGCCAGCGGGAGAGTAAATATTCAAAGGTAAAAATCGGCGAGCACGCATCGCAAGAAGCGGTTCGCGATAGCGCCGGAGAAAAATGAAGCAAGTTCCGCGGAGGCTAGTTAACAGTTACCATGAGACGTTCATCGATTGGCATAAATCGCCGGCACTGTCCCATATAAAATCGACGAAGCGAGCAACACGGAACCGCGACGCGAAAAACCCCTTAACCCGTTCGTCCGTAGACGGCCGGCATAAAACAGGAAGTTTTCTCGAGTCCCCGGCCAGCCGATTCGAAGGAAATATGAAAAGCCGCGAATCCTGCGGTCGTTCAATAAATTCCGGTGGCTCGTTTGTCCCCGGGGACTAAACGCGATAGCCAATGGGCGGCTGCGGAGTCCTTCTCTGCCCTGCGCCACGTTGTTACTAATCTCGATCGCGCCCACTATAAATCGTTGGTTTCTCGCGAAAATTTTTCGAATCGCCGCGCGCCCGCTCCGTTCGCCAGGATCGGGGAATATCTTAGCATTATAAGGGCATACAAGCGATAAATCACGGCGGACTTAAAGTTTATCGCGCCGGGACGCCCTATCACGGTCGCGGAGCCACGACGATTAAGTTTTTGCGAGCGTTGGTGGTCCGATCGTCCCCGGGTAACACTTTCACGGGACACGCCGAGTACCAGTTCCTTCGGGTTCCCGAGAGATAGTTTCTCCGACGACGAGGACGAATATTTACGGGCGTTTAGAAACCCTGGGTGTGGTTCGCCGCACACATAAACGGCGACCGCGGTCGCGGGCCTGCCACGCCACGCCACGCCATGCCATGCAACGCGGCGCAACGCCATACAACACACGCCGCGCGAAATACCTATCAATAACCGCTACGGGAACACGTAGACTGAAAACCTTTCTCGCTGCACGATAATCGCGATGTCTACGAATTTTAGGCCTCTCAGGACGAAAGCTGTCTATCTCGTTCCATTATACACTCAACAAATAATCAGGATGTGATTAGGAGGGCAACGAAATTCGTTTGTTCCTTTGACGGATATTGGAAATGGGTGTTTAAATACATTTAAACTAAGGTGTAGTTTTAAATAAAAGAAACTTTATTCTTCGGTGCGTGAGGAAGCTCTTTTCTGTGCAGATGCTTTTCTGCGACTGACCGTGACCTTTTTGGTACCCCGAAAAGAAAACTCGGGTCCCCTCATAATTCAAAACTGTTATGCTTGTGCCTTACAAGGCCAAGCACTTATACGAGATGTATATTTTCCTATCTTAATTTCCATCGCTTCTAAGAAAATTTATCTGTTTTTGCCCATCCACAAATATCGAATTGTGGGTGATACGTAATATTCCAATAATGGATGAAAGAAAAGACGTATCACACGAACTTCGTATATGAACCTAATATACAGGGTGGTTCAGGCAACTTGGCACTTTCTGCAACTTTCGGGATATGTAACAGGCAGCAATTTTTTCATTGCAAAAATTGCGTGGTTTAAACGGGCATAATATGCAATGCATTTATTTTTTTGTATAGGCAGAGCCGTTCCGAAGATATATTTTATATCAGAATATGGAAAAATATCGAATTCTAAGTAAAAAGATATTGATCTTCATCAACATTAAACCTAACGAATAATTTCATTTTATATTTAAAAATTTTTCTTCACTTTCCAGTATCCTGTAGAAATCCGTGATAAGGTTGAATCTCGAACTTGATATTATGTGAAGAAAATGTTTAATAAACAAAGTAGAATTACTCGTTAACTATGTACAGAAATAAATATAGTTCATATTGAAATTTTGTTGCAGGAGATACACAAGTTGAGTGGACCACCCTGCATATTATTCACGTCTCCTATTGTTTAAGTCTTTAACAGATAATCTAATTACCCGAGGAAAATGTTAGTATTTTTAAATTACTTATATTATATTAATCTTAAGTAGTAGAAAGTGTAAGTAGAAACATAACGCGTAATATTTAACATGTTAAACCGACTGTAGACAATAAAAAATTGAATCTTCTCTTCGTTCCGTTTCTTGAATCCATTAACCGATACAGATCCTACATGTCACGCACCGCAATGTTCGTTTTGGTAATAATTATCGGTGTTCAGGCAGGACCGTATATATCGCCGTATAACATTTACGGTGAAGAGCCTCCGTCAGTCGATAAAACAAGATTTACTATTGCAACCCGTCGGCGGTGCGCAGAGCCTTATGATCAGGAAGGCCGTCGCGCGCGACACGCGGCGGGAAGTTTATTGTTTCGAGGTTCATTTGGCCGGAATAACTGGAAAAAAGTGAAAACCGTGCAAAAGAATGTATTATTCATACAATACTAATTATCGAACGGAAAAAAAAGAAACATTGAATTTTGCACATCTTGTTACGCAGAGGTATTATCACGTACGGAACCAGAGTATAATTACGGTAACCGCCATGTCGTCCGGTACCCTATATCAAATTGCACGGTGCACGATAATATTAGAGTTTCCGGGTACCGTGAATCCTGTCAGATTCTGAAACGTCGTCAACCGGGGCTTCCGACAAAATGTCGACGCTGCCCCTCATGAAATTCAATGACCTCTAATTACAATGATTCAATAAACGATTGCTCCGCTAACAAGGACACTTTCCGTTCACCGGAGCTTCCTGCGCTCACGCTTTAGAGCCGTTCGAGAGACACGTTAACAACTCCGCGCTCTCCTATCGTCGGCGGGACATTATTTCCGATAATCAATTACGATCAGGTGGTCGACGGAGCCAAATTTCAAATTGTATTTTCGAGTTAACGTCACACCTGTCCCGTCGCTCTTAAAAGGAATAAACAACTTGTTAAAACACGAAATTGGTCCGTGAACGTGTCGATTTATACGTCACTCAAGTTTCATACGATATTCGATCGAAACGAAAAGAAAATTGCGCCGGTTTTATGGTCCATCGTCGAAAACCACGTCGTCGCGACATACGTGTCTCGTGGCCGCGGGCGCATCGTATCGACCGGCGATAATTAAAGAACAATTTGAGTCGATTCGTGATCACGTTGATGCGCGCGACGACGATGATTTCGAGCTGCCGGATCGATACCGGGAATCCATGGATCGTTCGTTGGCGTTGCACGCGCGCCGTGCAAGTAGGATCTTCGTGATCGAGCGACACTTTTCAAAGTCCGATGAAATCGGTCGTAATTGCACGTAGGAAGCAGGTGATCTGTAAAAAAAAAAGGGGGACACCGAGCATCCAATTTGCGCTCGCATCTGCCTAACGACAGCCGGCGTTGACGAAATGTAAATTGAGCCTGGAGGAACGCGATCGTGCTCCTTTCAAGGTTAGACGAGACGGATCCCGCGACTCCGATCGTTCCGAAGCGGAACGCTTCGGTTATCGATCTCCCGTAAAAAAACAGCTCGTAAATCTTTGGTTAATTACGAGAACTGAGAACTTTGGGTAGGATTATGGGGCAATATAAGAATAATTTTATTATTACATACGAGTAAAATCCTTTGTTATAAAATTAAATAAAGAGGTTTATGTGACCGTCACATGAGTACAATAAGGAAAATAAAAAAAATATATATATTTATATATAATATTATATGGACCATATTATGTCCATATAATATGACAATATAATATTATATATAAATATATATATTTTTTTTATTTTCCCTATTGTATCATCATACATATTATATTACATATGTATACATATATGAAGTATAGCTAATATACTAAATGTAAAACTTTTTAACAGACACATAAGTTAAAAATATAGTTAGTAAGGAGTAAAATTTAGAAAAAACGTAAAAGCATGATTCATGAAAAATATGAAAAACTGGGTTGAAGTATAATGAACAATACCATAATAAGGATAGAATGTCTGAAAGATGATGATGAGTTTTGAAAACAACAAGGAAAGGGTCTATAGCGATTTGCACTAAGCAAGATACTTATTTCTTTCGTTCACAATTTTATCGATACTTTTCTTCCAATCTTCCTATTATTTTAACTTTCATTTACTTATACTGTACTAAATTCTTAAAATACAGAACAGTTAATCGAACACTTCCTGCAGTAAATAACTTTTTACTTATGGTTTCATTAAAAAAATTGCGGCAATTTTTGATGATGAAAATGAAATTTTATTTGATGAAATTCGTTCAATTTATCGTGTAATTCGTAGGTCGGTTAAATATTTCATCGTGTTACGCGAATTCTCGTGTAATTCGAGTACCACACGTTGTTCAAAGTCTGGCGATATTCAATCGTAAAACATCCTATTTTCCAGTGCACTCGAAAATTCGATCGAATCGAAATCGTAGAAAATCTGTGCGTCGTCCGAAGACGATTTTCTCGATGCCGACAATGGCCTGTCGCCGGTTGTCAGAGTAATCGCATAAGAACGGGGACGGGCCGCGGTGCGTTCACCTCGTTCCAAGTTAATTAAACCACTTAGCGGCTTACCATAAAATCCAGAAGACCGCATCCGTATTTATAAATTAATTCCTGGACGCGGCCGGGAATTAACCGATACGACCAGGCCAGTCTTAAGGTTCCGAACTTTATGCCTCGTAAAATATATTTTTAACATCCGCGGAAGTGTCACGGATGCAACAGCCGAGACATCATCCGAGGAAATACGAAACTGCGTTTCGCCCACAAAATACGGCTGACCGTGAGACCGAAGAGAAATAATCGATGTTGTTCGTTTAATTAAATTTCTATAATTAAATCGTACAGCGTATTGCGTAATTTACAGCCCTCGTGGAGTTGCGATCGGTATCAGTGAAGGATCACGATACAGTGGAATATAACCACTGTAGAGTATCACTTTATTTTTTGAAAGCTATTATTTCAAAGTGAGTCGTAACAAGTAACAATTTGCGCGATTATTCAGTCCCATATTTTTGTTTAAGTGAATATACAGAATATTTGGTATTGAACTCGTGGTAAAAAGACAAATGGCACGAAATATGAATTAAATACTAAAGTGTGAAACTCTCTTAGATTTATTTAAATTATGAAAGAAAGAAATACATTTCTGTATCCTACAATTGAGTTAAAATATTTTGAATTCGTATAAAGATAATATACGCTATTAATATTATTAAATATTTCGTCACATCCTCAATATTGAATAGCCGAAAAATGCGATAGGAATATAATAGATTCTATAAAGTAAATTGTTTGATGGTAAAAGACATTACAGTTGCACGTGTTAGACAAAATGAATGGTCCCGCCGTAACAGGGCATAGTTCTCAAGCTCTAAAAGCAACTATACTCGCGTCTCTTTTTCACTGTCTTCCGGACAGCGATCCCCAGGTAATTCTAGATCCACCGCTGGAGAAATACCACCAACGGTGAGCTTTCCTTATACGTACATTTTCTGCGTCAAAGGTCTGTCAGCGGACCGAATCTATTATTACGGCTGTCTTCGTAGTAATTAATTATGATTGCAGCGTGTGCTTCGAGTGCCACGCTGTTCTCGGCCGCCATTATAACTCCTACGCACTTGCGCTTCTTTGAAACTGCATTCTCGAACCACTGGCATAGAAAACAAAATTCGTTCCTCTCTTCCATTCCTTAGATAAACGTCTCAAGTAATCAGTAATGGTTGTGTTTTGTTAGAATTAACCAAATATCGAGAGAAGAACTCCTAATGTTTCTTTAATAATAATAAAAACTCGCTGAAGTGACTTGAATTTGTGAATGTTCGAAAAAGAGAACTTGCTCCAATTATTTATTATTAGATCGTGGATTCTTATTTAGAATAGAAATAGTCTGCACTAATTATAAAACTTTGCTAGATGCTTATGCATTGATTTCGTTTTTTAATCTTATTAATAATTTGACAGTAATCCAACAGTATTTTTAACCTCTTCCAATGTTTTTACTCTTTTGTATTGGATCTATTCATTTTTTCATTAGTGCATAGAATTCGTAGTCTATTTATTATGTTTTATGATAAAATGAAATCTTTTACAAAATCGCAAAAATCGATTAGTTTTAATAACTATGGTATATCACCTCAATAATTTTGTCAAAAAACTTGTAAACTTGCAACAGACGACACAACGTTTCTACAGAGACTAAAACTGCCAGTAAAAATTATTTACTAAACCTGTGTATTCAGTTCTGTGCCAGCAAGTAATGCTAAATCAACATCGTGCAAAAACAAGTTAAGCAAAAATGAATAACAAATTATAAAG
The DNA here is from genome assembly GCF_028453695.1 of Augochlora pura. NCBI lineage: Eukaryota > Metazoa > Arthropoda > Insecta > Hymenoptera > Halictidae > Augochlora > Augochlora pura. The sequence continues at coordinate 22,626,910 of NC_135781.1, forward strand.
ACAAGTAAAAGTCTGAATATGAGTCTAAGTTTATTAATGAACGACTACACAGTTTCTACGGAACAATATCAATTAAAACATCGACGATTTATCGAAAATTCTAAATTCAATGAACTTTCTAAATGCATTGTATATTATTCGAGCATGTCTGCATTTATTCGTTGTTTGTCCGCATCAAGAATTAGGCAGCGAGGCCAACGTCGGATTTCGAAGGCCGTGGAGATGACGAAATACAGCCCTCCTGGGCGGCGAGGCTTGCAGGGTCGTCGAGTGTGCTCTCGAGTGGGTTCCTCGAATTAGTTCTCTCCGTCTTAGACGTGGTATACGAACGTTTCTCCTACGGGCATGTAAGTATATACGACTGGCAACAATAGCGGATTCCGAGTGGCCCTTGAAACGGCTCTAATAATTTATATGCTTAAAGGGGCCCGGGCTGCCTACGTGAAACATAGACGCCATGAGACAAGGGGTCTACGAAGAGAGGAGCGAGTCGTGCTCAAGGGTGGCTCGCCTCCGAGATCCGTGGACGAGAACCCTTCAGCAAGGAGAATCGCTGCTGTTGCTGCCGCCTGGGGTCCTGTCGTTTGTCGTCTGTCGTCCGACATCGACCGAGACCAGCCGGTAACCCGTTTATGAACCATTCATTGCGCAATTCCCTTTGCGCCTATCTGGATCAGAAATCTCCTCTACCTACGGTCCGCAGCCTAGCCACTGCGATTCAGATCCACGAAATATTTATTTCGGTGCCATAACTGAACTCAGGATTTCGTAGATTTATGATGAAGCGAATAGCTGATCAATTTATTCAAATTATTCGAGATAACATAGAATTCTTATTTGATTTTTGTGTCTTGTGATTAAAACAAACGAGTTCTTATTTTTATAAAAAATAAATAATACATATGCATAATATGTGGAAAATCTCCATATTATCTTAATAGTTCATTCTTTTATACATAAATTAACATGAAATAATATTGGAGACTTATGTTGAGCTTTCTAAAATATTTGATAAAAATCATACGCTTCATTCGGTTAATATCTCTTATGATTAACAGATTTAATGAAACTTTATGCAAAATAAAAATTACATCATTCGTTAAATAAAAATGTTTTCCTTTTTGTAGTAGTCTTGATAAATTGAAAATGGTGTCTTTAGCGTTCTTATTTCATTTACGTATATACGTAAAATCTGCAGTCTGTTTATGAACACGAATGAATCAGTATATTCAATTATGTATTCTACAAAGATGTTTGTATAATTTGAAAAATCGTGAAAGAAGAAAACCAGGAGAAAATTGATGTCATTCGATTTCCTTATGATGGAAGCTCTTGTTCATGCAAGGAAAATTGGTGAACATTTCGTAGCCTACAAAAGAACGAAACAAGACTGTTAGCAATTATAGTGATTTCAAGGTTAACAATTTTTCTTTTACACAAACCATATGAATATAATTTTATGTGAAATCTCATTTAACTAAGATAATTATCTGTGGATAATAAACATATTTGATTAGCAAAGAGCTAATAGATATGTGCCCATAATTATGAAAGTGGTCTAAGTCAAAATTTAAAAAAAATGAGTTTATCAGTTATTTCACACCACATTATTTTGAACTAAATTTATTCAACGTAATTTTTACGATATCGTCAAAAATGAACCGTTAGATGGTGGTTGTAATTTCAACATTATATGGAATTCATTCAGTGTTAATTATGAAAGTGGTCTAAGTCATATATTTCTTGTTTTGAGATATTTAATGAATCGCATTTGAATAAATCAAAAAATATTTTTACATTAGGCGATCTTTTTATTTAGAATTTTATTAGTCTTGATAATATATAGCATTGACTTAAAAAACCTGCAATCTTTTAATTTTACCAATGATTTTAGTCGATGAAAAATAGGTATCGCCCTACAGCAATACGAATCGATCAGAATACCGTTTGCGGCACGTCGATTTCACTGCGTTCATTTGATCGCGAGGAGGATCAAAGATTCAAAAGAGTCGTCGCATGCAGAGGTTCAACGACAGGTTGAGCTTCAGCGTGCCGCGTATCCCGAATTACACGGTCCAACGTTGTCGAAGTGAATTTCCGGCATTTTTACGATTGTCATGGTCGAAAAGCGGCAGCCCGGGCTAGGGTCGATAGGAATGTTTTATGCAAATCAAATTGTTTGGCGAGCCGGAGCGCGCGAGTTTCCTCGCCCGATATATTCCAGTCATTAAAACGTCGATCCAATCTTCCGCGAGCGCACACACCGCCCGCGCAATCGTCCCGACGTAGCCCCTCGCGTTCCCACACACGCGGCCACGATATTTTTATCGACCCCCGTCGCGATCATTACACTTGTTAATTAATTATTATTGTCTGGCCACGGTATTTATCCGGCGAACGGTAAACGCGCGGAAAATGCATTGAACGAATGGTGAAAAAAAAGACCGATAATTATGCGACAAGAGTAACTTTGGGACCCACGGTAATTCTTGTTAACTAATTAACTATTATGATGAAAATATTTTTAACAATATACTCATTTCCGATGGTCGCAGGACTGCTAAAATTATAAAGATGGGTTCAGGGATAATTGAATGAATTTCCTTACGCAAGAATTCATTACGATGAACGTTGCATAATGAGATTACGCATAAAAGTGTACAGAAGGGTACTGTGCGGACAACCTGTAACCGGAGACGCAACGTCGGCGTCATCAACTGACTCTAACATAGCTAATTCGCAGTTGGATCGGAGATGTCATTTTATTGATAGAATAAAATCCTCGGAGTATGTATAGTCAAACGATTGGTGTTGCATGAATGCTAATATTCATATCACTTTAACATCGGCTTATTTTATGCCATTGCCGGCGAATGTGTTAAATTGAACAATGTGGCGAATGTGTTCAATTGTAAATACCAATAAAATAACAAGTGTACCCACCATTCGCATAAATATTATTGCACAATGCGTGCAAGAGAATTTAAGCGTTGAGTTTATAAAGACATAAATTTGAAGCTGTTTAGTAATCATCGTTAAACTGCTGATCTTTGTGAAAAATAAAAATTTGTTTATTGCACAACGTGCAAACCACTTAAGGATTTTTTTCGCTTATTAAAAATCTTAATAAGTTGAAGATAATAAACACATACAATCCGCAGTTTAACCATCATTAGACTACGGATTTCTACACAATTTGCCATGTCTACATCTTATTTTATTAACATTGAATCGAGGAAAAGATTTTTTCCTATGATTCGGGAATTTTCAGAATAGCAAAACTGTATAAAAATTATTTATGTTTGATAATAGAAATCCTTTCTTTTATTTTGCAAATTTTGCACGCCTTATAAGTGCATAAATATCTGCGATCTATTTCTCGTTTTACATTACCAGGAAAATAGTTTAATCTAGTTTAATTAATCTAGATCTTGCATCTAGAATCTTTCAATCATCCTGACAAACAAACACAGTTACAACATTGCTAATAGTATTAATTAATTATAAATTATATTATGAAACGTTTGGTGTTATTATATCACTCTTCGGTCAATGGAAATAGGCTGTAACTATACTGTACCACGATTTATATTTTATGCGAATCAACTAAGTAATGAAACTGTGAGCATCATTCCATAATTGTATGACAAATAATTACAAGGAACAATAAAACTTATAAACATAGACGCTGCAATAGAGAAATATACATGTATATAAGCATGAACCTATGAACTCTTCAAAATCATTCATACAAATTACATATTCACATATTTACATATTACATATTCTACATATCGTATACAATACTCTATAATTATCTCAAAGTCATTGTTGCAAAGTTCCATTTTCTTCCTGATTTAAACAGCGCGTGCATGGATACGTTGTATCTAAAAATAGTTTGCACTTCTATACACTATTTAAATGAATATCTATTGCGATTTAATGTTGCGAAATAAGAACAAAATATAACTTCATTTTTAATTTCATGCTAACTATACGTAGAAGCACTTCATAAAAAATAATTCATCAATCAGGATCCGAGATCAAACGAACTAATCTAATTACGAATGTGATCTAATTACGAATGTAATCATAGCACGAAGTATATTCAGTCGAAACAAGAAAATCATGGTCGTGAATAAAGTTGAACCAAGACCATGATTTCGCAATCACAGTGATAAATCGTGGTTACCGACGAATCACACGTTATCTCTAATATGGAACAACTTTCGCTGCGAGCAAGCGCGCGTACGGGGTTGCCGCGCGTTTTTGCATAAGTTTCGGACTTCTTCGATCGAAACGCGAACACCGCGGAGCCGCAGTTTTACCGAGAAATCGCGTGCGTCCATGGGACCCGTAAAAATGCGAGCGTGCGAGGGACCACGGGCCGAACAAAAACCGGGGTAGCATTCATTAAAGGGGTCTCGTTATAGGGGCCCCTGTTCCTCGGGCCCTCTGCTCTCGCTCGCTCGTAACTCGAATTTTTGCGCGCGGGACAAATTACGTCAGGCGGGCCTCGGCTCTCTCGGGCCGAGCCGAGCCGAGTCGAGCCGGGCCGAGCTGAGGCGAGCCGCGGCCACGTGCATCGTGTGCATCGTGTGCATATCCGTGGTCGCTCTCAAATTCGCTCGGAGCAGCCAGCCGCCCATGAATCTTCCTGTATGCACATTACGCTCATAAACTGTCATTAAGGGATCGCGATCTGCGCGGTCGTACGAATGCGACTCACAAGAAACCGCTGATCGGTTTGGCGCAATTAGAAAGCAACCGACGAGCAAGTGCACCTAAAAAAACAGGGTAATCGTAAAGCTGAACCGCCTCCGAGTACTTGTAGGCCCTAGGCAATCTTCTAATGACTCTGCTATCAACTACCCCGTGGCCCCCTTCGTCGAGCCACATTCGTCGTCTGTCCTCAACGAGTTATTTCGATCGCCGTTTTCTTTGCTCCAACAGCTTCTACCGAAAGGCTCGTTTTAACGGCGTCGCTTCTGTTTTACTGCAGCCTCGCCCAGCCGTTTCTTGGACCCTCGAGTGAACTGTTGGGGCCCCTGCAGCTACGTGCTGTTTTTCTAATAATAATTATTATCAACGTGTATAAATATAAATATTTAATACTTCGACCGTCGCATGACTTCGTGAATATTTGTATTGTGAAAATTGATTCAGTGCAATTTTTTAATAATTGTATCATAATTACATTGTTAATTCGAGGAGTATAATGTTTAGATAAATCTAATCAATTGATGTAAATGTAAATGTTTGTAAATTCTTTATACATTTTTACTATTTTGTATTTGAACCACACATTTCGTTCTCAAATGTATAACATCTGCAATCTACTAATGATATGATTATAGTCAGGCTAAGACATTACTAGTCGTTGTGAATGATAGCGATTATACAGTGATTAAAGTTTGAAATTTTATGTCGGTATGAATATGAACGCATCATACAAGAATATTCGTGCAAAATACAACGTAACTATAATTGCCGCGTAATCATCTTTATTCTCTTCGATTTATTAAATGATTCTTTTGATTTTCTGAATGAGTAGACTAAAAAGAAAATTATTTATGACTGGATTTAATAATATTATAAAGCAAATTTAATTTGACTTGACAGTTTGGAAATAATCAATGCTAAATAAATCGAGTCCTTAATACTACTTGTGGATTAATGCCAATTACGATTTTCAATTGCCCAAGCAAAGTAACACAATAGTGACATACTCTACTAAAATCTCTGTAAAGTAATATAAAATTCAAATATTGCTAAATATTCTTGACATATGTATATACCGTGATAATTGGAAATTATCACTAAACATCATACAATATTTTATTTGCATTGTGTCGATATGCATCTGTCTATGCATCTACTATAGTACGGACTACAGTGTCATAAATCGACATATTTATTAAAAATATGAAATTACGAATATAACGTGCACAGCCATCACAAAGAATTACACAAAAATCCATAAAATATCACCATGGCAGAGATAAAAGAATGGATAATATACCGATAACAACGTAAAACAACTTTGACAAAATATAGCTTGCGAATTCGAAGAAATTCGAAGGCACAATACGATCGTAATTCAACGCGCGAATTAAAATAATTGCCGCGAATGAATTCCTAGAATCGATAGATGGAACAATTTGTTTCCGCGCGAAACAATTTCGGAATTTCTCAGATTGATGAATCGACTAAATGGTTCTGAAACTGGCAAATGAGAGCCACTGGCGGCGAGCAACGACCCATTGGCGAACGCGACGAAAACATCGGGTTTCCAGCGAGTGGATTAACAACCGGATGGCGCTAGTTCGTTCGAAATATTGCGAAGGCGCCCTTCCTCTGCCCTTCGACCTCCTGCGACTCATTTTTTTTTATCGCGCCGTGCGGTGAATCGTTTATCTTAATAAACCGGGCGTCTCGTTGCACATATCGCTGGCAGAACAGGCTCTGGTGGCCCTATTTTCTCGAAATGCTTTATGAAACACGACGAGACAGCAATGACAGTGTTCTCCAATCGTTATTGATGTTCTATGCCACGATCTTACTAATTTATTCTTAACAAAATCCTATGGTTTTTATCATTGAAGTTGCAAATAAACCAGCAAATAAATTAGTTCATAATAATAAACAATAGAAGAGGATAATGAATTGATTTGACTAGACTGTGAATCCTAATGCATTTATGGCATGTGCCGATTGTACAATGAAAGAAGAAATATAAATTATTATAACAAGGGCTAATAGCATTTTTATTTTATTCCCACAGCGAATAACCTTTTAATTGAAACATTTCTCGAATTCTAATTTTTAAAAAAAGAAATGTGAAATGAGACAACAAATTTTCTCACGTAATATACAATTTGTTGTAAGGTCATAACTAAAGGAAAAATTATTATGCTTCCCTCAGATACAATGTAGACATTAATTTTGCATATAATTATTATAGACTATCAAGCCATAAACGACATTAATATTATATTATATACGATTTTAATTATAACTTATAATAGAGAAATTTAACAGTGTTGTTACTTCGATATTTATAAAAGAAAAAAATCAGAAAACAGTGATTTGGACTCGCGTTACCCTTTCGCTCGCAAAGCCACTTTAACTCTAAGTCTCAAATAATTTTTCTGACCTACAGTACTTCCACTTCTTATGACCTATAGTGCATTTTACGCATATAAAATTGAATCTCATAATTTATACAACAGTTATACTTCTAATAATTTTTAAAATGTAAACACATTCGACGCTGTTAACACTTTTTTGAAACGATACAATTTTAAGTAATATCTCAAGACCACCATTCGAGTGCAATGGGCTAGAGAAATTCTTAATAAATTTTCAATTAATAATCGCTTTTCTTGCCATAAGATTTTCCAGCAAGTTTACATTTAATATTCATTCATGATTAGAACTACCCAACCGATCAAAATGACTGGTTTCCTTTTACAATTCCTGATGCCATAAAAATGTGTTACTCGAAACATGCATAATGTACATTAATCGCGTTTAGAGTTAGTCGGTTCCAATATTAAATCTCAAATGTCACGCGAGACAGAGAAAAAAAATCATTTTCAAGTTTCCATGGCATTTCGAGTGATCTTGCGAGAGCGGCAGCAGTTTCTCCACGGTTCCTCGACTCTGTCAAACCGGAGTGCGCGCGTTATTCAAGCTACTGTACGCCACGGAGGAGAATTTAATTCGAGCTGTAGTCTGGGGGTTTATATAAGCAAACAGACAATGGTTGTTATTGTTTGAGCGGGATTAAAAGGACGGACGGGACAGCTGTGAACGTGAAAAAAACGCGCGCGCGGCTCACGGAGGAGCAGCCTAGCGGCAGCCTAGCTGCATATGCATTCGCATGCACGAGAGCGCTGCGCTGGCAACGCGACGCGACGCGACGCGCGGATGTGCGTAGGACCCGCATCGGCCGAGATGAGCCAGCACAATGACAGCTTTCACGAGGCCGACGTCTGCTAATGCGATGAAAGCATCAGCCTCCTTCGACCTCGGCCCGCTCGTTAGAACTGACGTTTTACTTCGGCACCGAGCACACTGAAATCTCTATTATCGGAACCAACGCGGCGTTCGGATAACGGAGCGACCGCTCTGCGGCAAGACTTCGCATGGTTTACACTTCTGGGGTAAATGAAACCTAGTTCGTTGATTGTTCTTGTTTAACGCGTTGACGCCAGCGTCGATATTCACGATTTTCTCTGCGAGTCGGCCCACGAAATTTACAAAAATTAAATAATTATATTGAGTTTATAATATTGAATTTCTATGCTTTTACTATCGAATATCTGTTTATAATGTTCGGATAAGATAACATAAACCTATTTTGTAGTAACTATTTTGTGAAATGCAAACAAAATAAGCAAATGTACGCCGCCCACGGGTCTGATACGTGTGACTCACCGGTGGGCCAAGCCGGCGTCAACGTGTTAAGAAAATAAGGCAAAGGATCACAAGTGACCAACACACATCAAAATGTTAAATATTACATATTAACTTTTAATCGTGTATTTTATAAGTAATTGCAGTCTTGTTGGAATTATATAATATAGAATATATTAAATTTAATATATTTAACGAATTTAATTTATTTAGAATATTTAATATGTTTATTATTATTTAGTTTATTTAATATATTGTGCTCGTCAATATAGGATTAACATAACGTTTAACATAACTAGTCAATAACATTCAGTAAACTACTGATCTTGCATTCGTACTTTCTCAAAATTACGATTGTTATAAACTTTATACCGTTTCATTCAAATTTGTTAAAGAAACAATTAAGTAATTGAAATGTACTTAGTGCAAAGCACCAAAGTATAATGCAAACCTATTTCTTGATCCTTTAAAACGAATTATGAGATATTATCTTCATATACGTAATATGATCATTATAAAATATATAATAACTAGATTATATATTTATTATTATATAATAACTAGATTGTGGATTTTATGCAATTATTGCAAAATTGCTTAGTTACGATTTAAAATAGCGTAAAAATTAATAGCACTTTAAACTGTCAATATATTTATATTTATAGTCTATTATAATTATATAATATATATATAATTTTTAGTCTATTAAGTTGATTAAAGGGCGAATGAATTTACTATTTCGCAACTAGTTATTGCAATTGCTGCAGACAATTTTATTTCGCATAAAAATCCGCAGTCTAATGCTAACATCGTAATATATGTGGATTCCGAAACTCTAACAGGGATACCATCTTGTAGCAAATAAAAACTCTACCGAACACAGAAGTTCATAAATTGGATGTTTGCCACAGGGTCCCGCTATCCCCATCCGCTGTGCACCGCTCGAACGAGATTTCGAGCGAGGCACGGTAACGCGCAAAGTGTTTCAGAAAACCGTGTTATGCCGCGGCCGATTAATAAATATGATATATCGTCGGCGCGGCAGCGAGCATTAACGATGAATCGCTCATCCGTATTTATCGCGGAGACGAGTGACGCCTTGAATTTCAATAAGCCGCGCCCTGGAAACAATATAACGCGGTATTATTATTCGTTACCGATTTTCCCGCTTTCGTCGCGGAGCCTCGATTCCCGTCTCGCGTCCCTTCGAAACGAAAATCCGCAAGGTTTACATCGGAGAATGGCAGAGGGGCAGAGGGTAGCCGACAGGAATTTTGTAAACGCAAGATTGATTGCTAGACGGCGGATTTTTTATGCAAATTAAAAATTGTTTGCATTGATTCCAAGAGATAGGAACTACATGGACATTTTGTTTTTATTCGGAATAATTTTAATCGGTTGAACGTAATGAAAGAATATTTCCAAATAATTTAAATATATTTGGGTAAGTTATTTCATGTTATTTAATGTTATTTTAGAATGTTATAAATATTGACAAATGTCATTAGACAGGTCGTAAAAATAACATGGACAATAAAAGAAGTGTTTTAATATAATTAATATTTTATATTTAAAATCAATATTACAATTTTAATATTGAAAATTAATATTACAATACCAATATAATATCAAATTAATATTTAAAATGTAATATTTGAATTATGTCAATCACTAAAGATTATGGATAAACAAATGTGGGAAAATAATAAAGAACTATTGCGTAGTTTACACAAGCAAGTCAAGGGTTAATCAATAGGCTACGAATTTTAAATATCTTTGATAGAAATCACTAGGTCAAATACGAAACTGTGAAAACATTAGAAGAATTTAAATATATTTTTGTATTATATGTGACTTATTAAAATGTCTACAACAAGATAGACATCTTTACCATACATACGTTACTTGAATAACTTAAACAACTTTTATTTTCCACAGAACGTCACAGTCTATAAATTACCTCGTTAAGTAGTAAAGCAACATAGTGAAGCATTTTTCTCATGTGCAAGGGAATGACTTGCAGTTGATCGAACACGTTTCATACCGACGTGATCGAAGGAGCTAACGAAAACAGGAAGGATCGGTGGTGAAGGTAGAGAGGCGGTGGAGCGCAAATGATATTTTAACACCGGCGATCTCTGGCTCGTTATTAAATCAGAACGAGGGACTCCTCTCTCGTTGCTCGCACGAAATACCGGTTCCACGGATTACCTCGGGCGAAAATATTTCTCAATACTTTCGTCGTTTCGGCCAAGTCGAAATTTTTAACGGGAACTGCAAATAACGCTGGCGGGGAACTAAGAAATCTTCGAATCGGTTTAAAATTTGATTGTTGTCTGGCGAGAATTTAACAACGGTATTAACAACGCCTTGAAACTATTTCAACCCTTTGCATTTATTTTCAGGGTACGCAAGAAGACTGCAATTGTTATAATTTTTTAATAAAAGTTTTGTTTCATCCAGATTTAGGAAAAATTGTATTCGAGCAATGAATAATAAAGGCTATCGAATAAAATTTTATTCGACATAATGGAATAAATATCCAGTTGACTAAAAATTCATCTGGGTAAAAATTTGTCCGAATAAAATTTTATTCGAGAAGAATTTATTTGTATAGGTGTTCATATAGAACATAATCGCCTTTCATATTTTCAGAATATAAAGCGTTGTTATCGATTTATGTATGCCTTCTATAATTCTTTTATAAATCACAAATAAATAATTTTAAAAATCTGCAACGTTATAAATATTAAATTTAACATTTACAGAATTAGTAAAATTTCATTCGAAAAATTCTATATAAATATTAAAAAATTTATATCTAGACACATTAAATAACCAGCAAAATAAATTTTAAAAGGTTTCCATTAATTCACTGAAGAGTCGAAGACAGTTCTACAAACAAGCAACAGAAGCATGGACTATTGATTTTGTTTTATTTCGTTTTCTAGCTTCGGCAGATTCCCTTTTGCTTACATTCGATGGTTTCTTATCTCCATTGAAGTTGTCGAACACGAGAAACAAAACAGATTGTGACAGGTAAAATACATACAGCAGACTGTTGGCCAACAGGAGCGGAAACGTAGTTAGGAAGTATGCTATTTTTGGTGCACAAAACAATGAGAAGTTCTCGAAAAAGACACGTCGAAGACAGGTGGCACAACGAACAAGAGATCCGCTAGGTCTTTGACATCGAAGTCTGCGGAAAGTGTTAATCAAAGAGATACTACTGCACACTCGAAAACATATGTTCGAGGGTCGAATTGCAACTTTCACGAGACACTGCGACCTGCGTAGGTAAAGTTAAAATAAGATCACTATAATATTGTTAGGAGCACAAAAGTGTCCATATCATTATAATACTCGGCACAAATAACTTGAATTAGTATAGTTTCTCTCTTTTATAAAAATTCATAGGTTTATCTTGTTTAACCATCAGGAAACGCGGTTCCTCTCTTCCCTCTTACTTTTAGTCAATTAATTTTCCCGTAATTGTTTGATATATTCCCGTTACCCATTGAGTGGAAGGGTGCTACAAAATACAGTCATGATTTGACAATTTTAACAAATGTGCAGACTTGGGAAAATTCAATATGAAATAATGAAGAAGAAATTACAAATTAAATTGATATTTCATTTGCAAACTAATAATTACATTTTGAATATAATTAAAACATACCTGGTACCGATGTATTTACTAGTTATTCTTCATCGACGAGACTGCAATAAATGTTCGATATGATTTCTTTGTACATGAACGCCTCCATTTATAACCTTGCGTGTACGTAATTTGTATACGAATAAATTCTACTTGACGCACTCTATCATAAAATATAAAAAAATGCATAGCATTCTATTTAAAAAAATAAAGATCGCCTTCATCTACGAGCAAGTAATAACGATAAAAATATTTCATGCGCCATTACATTGCTTGCAGAGAACAGTATAACTTTTTCCTCATTCACTCCTTTCTATTGTTCATTATTCGCCTGGTTATTATGATCCTGTGTATTGTATTTTATCATTGAATTACATTTAATTTAATTACAACATTTGAACGTTAAAGTAAAATACATACAAATCATTTTTCTCACACGGAATTTTATTAGCGACGAAGCTGTGGTGAAATAAATTATAGTCGCGAAGGAAAGCGTAGCGCAAATGGTTAATTAATTTTTCGGCATTTCCGGGCTCGTTTTCCGCGAAACTCGACCGGCGGATTTTTCCAAACAGCTGAAAGGCATTCGCAGAAAGAGGGGGGGGGGGGGGGGGGGCGATTTCCAGCATGAGCGATACTGGAGCGAAGAACGTTAATCAATCGACAACATCATTGTTCGAGGCCGAAGCGCGTTGCGCCGATGCGTCCACCAGAATACGCGCGCGCGCGCGCGCGCCCGTGCATTCGCGGGTACATACAAATTACCGAAACGCATCTGTGAGATCAGCACACGGGCTCTCCGAGATTATTCACCGATATTACCATTTGACTGCCGGATCCCGGATAAACGCTCGATTGATTTAGTGGCGGGACTAAAGCGATCGCGTGGCAGGGCCGTACGAAAAAAACCGCGGACCCACACGTGGGCAGAAGGGATGCGGGGCAAAAAAAAAAGAGAAAAAAGAAAGAGAAGGGGGGCGGGAAGAGGGAGGCCACGGGATGAGACGAGGAAAAGGTAGCTCGTGAAATCTGCATATCACGGTCGCGAGAGTTCCACGGATTAAAACGTACGGTGGCCGGTTTTTTTCTCCTCCACCGGTGCGCTTTTTGCGACCGTTATTATTTTCAATCTCTCCGGCTATCAAGGGCGCGTACGTGTACGCGGCACACCCTCTTTCTCACTGTACAAAAGGGGTGGCTTCCTCCTCCCACTATTCCGCTCGCTGGCCGAGGGAAGAAGCAAGGGAGAGAAAGAGAAAGGGAGAGAAAGAGAGAGAGAGAGAGAGAGAAAGAAAGTGGAGGGCCCCGTGTTACGAGCGACCGGCAGATTTTTTTCTCGTGGCCTCCGTTGTGCCACAAACCCCCTTCCCCACGACCCCCTTAGCAAAAATTTTTCCCCGATTCTATCTCGCGACGACCGCGTCACGGGATTGTCGAAATGGCCCCGGCGCATTGTTCTGTATCTCGTGGAACGAGACAGACGACGAGGGCGCCGGCTGCACGGCACTACTGTCCTGCCCCGACATGTGGCGGATGAAAGGAGCCACCACGAGCTCTCTCCCGACCATTTTTAGAGCGGCCCCCGCCTTTGTTTTCCGGCTCGCGCGCGACCTTCCAATATCCGATTGTAGTATTAAAAGTGTGCCCCCGGCCACTCATACAATCCGTGACAAAATTATAAGACGCCTGACCCGACGTTCCCCCCAGCGAGGTCTCGTTCACATTCCTCATTAGCGGACGAAATTCTATGGCATGTTCAACATTTTTGAGACGTAGCTTCTACATCGGAATGATACTATACAACGCGAATCACGCTCTTCAAGACATTACTGTACTCTGTCTATTATTTGAATTATCGTTTCATGTATCGGTCTGCCGAGTTTATTTTACATAATTTCTTATTACTAGTATTTTATTCTAATAAATATTTAGTAAAATATTCTGTCAAATCTATTTTACTTATTTTCTATAATGTTATGCCTTCCAGTGCAAGAAAATTAATTATTTATTCTCGGCAGGAGACAACTATTTCACGAAAACAGTTTTTAATAGTTCAAATAATTCTAAGAAATATCTAGTGAAATATTCTTTCGAACCTATTTTACTTATTTTCTATAATGCCATGCTTTCGCGTACAATAAAACAAAATTTATATAATCATGGCAGGATACAACTAGTTCATACAACCTAACAACGGGAACGTTTCTAACCTAATAGATTCAATATACGTAGTTCGCATTCAGATAAATGGATTTAATCGAACTCTTAATTCATTTCCCAGATAATATCAATATTCAAATTTGTACAAATCTGAGAAATTTCCATGAATTTGAGAACTCTTTGCGCATATGAGGACAGTAATTGTATTGCTTAATGAACATAAAATACTACGTACATACATATGTGTAATGAACAGAAATATTAATAAGTAAATACATTCGCTATATTTTATTAAATGTATATAAAATCGCAAAATTTGTAATAAATAAACGTGTTTTGAAAAGGGTGAGGTTTTTAAATTAAATAATGCTAGTACACTGTTTCCACCTTATTGAAAATGTTAGGAATGAAAATTAATTTCTATTTAACCTCTTCAAAGATGAATTTTTATAGTAGGGAACAATCTATTTAATTTTTTCTTTTTTATTTATGATGTATTCAATTTCATTCGGTGAGGTTTTGTTTTGAATAAAAAAACCGCAGTCCAATCAGAAAAATTCGAATAATAGCAATTCCCCATTGAAGGACTAGCGTTTCTTAATTTAGCACATCGGTGTATCTATAATTTTTGCTTGGCCTCAGCGAAACAGTGCGATAGTTTTGTCGCAGAGTGTAGTATCGGAACAATTAAAGGGTCCCGAGGACGACGAATTTTTTCGGCGAGCCAGTCGCGAGAAATTGGAAGCCCTTCTTTCACGGGCGCACGTCCAACCGAAATCGCGAGCCGAACCATGTGCACAGTAAATCGCGCTGATTTCAATTGGTGTTTGATGCCGGCTGCGGGATCCCGTCCCGCGTGTACTCGACGCATTGAGTATCGAGATTGGGTAATTTTGAATGACGCTCTTTAACGTTGCATTCGTTGCCTTGTTACGTAATTCTATAATGCTCGATAAAATGTGATTTATAATTTCGAGTAACATTCGCGCGGAATTTCTGGCGGGCCGCGTGCACCGCTCGAACATTTTTCCGCCTCGTTGTTGTAGGCGGCCCCGATGCGGCCGGTAACGAGAATCCGCGCCGATAAAAGGTTTCGCAGCCGGGTGCAGGTGCAGAAAGATAATAAGCCGGGGTGCCAGGCGATCTCTCACGCCTCGGACCACGCTTTTTCCACGTTTCTGCCCCTGACCAACAATCTGAACTTTCTCCTGTAAAGCAAAGTGCAGATTATCGCAAATATGACGGCCCTCTTTTTGCGAGCCGGCGCGGCGATTCCGCGTCGATTGCACGGCTGTTTCCTCCGTTTATTCGAGCCGCGTGATGCCAAATGCGAACGGGGGCGAATCGCCGGATCACGCGAAGACCGACCTTCCATGCCTCGCGCTTTCATATCGTACACGCCGCTTAGCTAATGACCCCTTTGGCCCGGCGAACTTCAAAACAATTGAAAAAAACTTCGGCGCACCGGCCAAGAAAGACTTCCAGAGAAATGAAATGCGACGTGGCACGGCGGAAACGAAATTAGGAATGGTTTATCGTTACAACTTTCAAACTAGTCTCCAATTTTTTCTTTTACAATCTCTGATACCATGTTTCTGTGAGAAATTTTTAGGCGAACTATTTTATTCAAGCATATGTTATGGTAGAAATTATATAGAGTTTAAATAAATGCAATTTCTGCATTATTGTAAAACTATATTAAGTCATGTTTAGAGTTCGGTTGTTCTAGTTTTAATTGTTTCTTCTCTATAAAAGTTCTTTGTGAAACACGTGTTTCTTTTACAATCATTGTCCTTAAGCTTAAAATTTCACTTGCGAATTTTTTGTGAAAGATTTTTCATTCGTGAGATACTATGTTTCGTACCTACAAAATCACTTAAAAATTTTCAACGATTATACCAATGTATGTAACGATGTCAAGATTAGTTATAATAGCAGTTATAAC
Organism: Augochlora pura; assembly: GCF_028453695.1. Taxonomy (NCBI): domain Eukaryota; kingdom Metazoa; phylum Arthropoda; class Insecta; order Hymenoptera; family Halictidae; genus Augochlora; species Augochlora pura. The sequence continues at coordinate 22,643,094 of NC_135781.1, forward strand.
AACAATTTAGTAATTTTGATCATCGTTATAAAGTAACACGTATCAGCCATATTTACAATTCGGAAGATTTAGTGTATATACTTTATCTACCGGTGATTTGTTAATAATCCTTTTTTATAACGTAGCTCGACGGTTAAAAATTTCTTAAAATATCGTATAAAAGTAATAACAATTTCACCAATAATTCGATCATTATTATTATTACGTAATTATTCTGACGAAACGACTTCTTCTAAGATTGTTATTTAAAATGGAATCATTGAGCTCTCTTTGCATACGGCTTCGTCAGCGAGAAGTCTATTAATAGGCCTCCGGTAGCTAGAGTGTTAATGCAGAAAACAAAAGGATAATAAATACGGCGCACGCACGCCAATCCAACACAACGTCACAAACGTAGTCGTAATTAATTCAAGTCGGAAAATTAAAGAGCAGTAGATTGCATAAAAAGCGTCACACCCTGACTGGCTTCTAAATTACAAGTTTTAATAAAGAACACATAGTTATGATCGCTTCGGTCTAACAATCCAAGTCGATTCTTTCTTTATCGTAGAATAATAATAACATTCACTTCAACCGATAAATAAATATTGAAATAAACAATTTATTACTTCTTAGAAAGCTGTCGCACGAGAGCACGACTAAAAATAGTTTGGACGTATGTACTTGTTATATAATTTTTCAGCGCCATTACAGAAAATGAATCGGTCGTTTGTAAAGAACGTCACAATAAATAAATTGTTACTTATCGTGAAGCAGTCGCACAAAACCAACACTAAATGTTTTAAGCCAACTTTCTAGTTCGCGTTCATTTTAGAAAAATTAGCCGGACAGTTGCGTGACATATGCATAATAAATTCGAGTCGCGACAAGCCCGCGTCGAGAGCACAAACAATCGATACTCGGCCGGGCAGAAAAGCTGGGTGCGGGTATTTCCCAGGGAAAATGGTGTCTCTTTCAAAAATTTGGCAAACTCCGGCCGTGCATATTTAACGCGGCCGTCGACGAGGTCGCCGGGCCGCGTGCAATTTTTAGGCAGATTGTACCGGCTAAATAGTCGTATTCGACGGCGGCGAGTATACACGCGCATCATCTGCCCAGCGACATACGCGCACGCATCCGGTATTGTCGAGAGAGCCGAGCAATAATCCATCATTTATATTAATTGCGCCCCGCGGTACGTCGCGTCTCTGCATAAATGATATCGTTGTGTTTATACAGGCGCGCCGCGGCTCTATCCAGCTAGCGTGCTCCTCTTCATAAATTCTAATTAAGTTCGCGTGATCGACTAGCGAAATTACGCCGCGAGTTGCTTTCCAGGCCGCTCTACGCGCTGCTCCTTTTTCTTTAAAGAATTCACAAGACACCGCCATCATCATACATTAAGATTCTTTCGAATCGAATTATTTTTCAAATTATTTTCCCCGCGAACGATGTCTCCAATTACACACGTTGACTGCACGCCAACATGAATTACATGTAATTAAAGCACTTCGTTTACTCAAATCGAGATTGAGACGTCATATTGTACGACATCGGTTTCTTTCGCAGCATTCTTGCATTTTGTGGATCTTAATCGAATTAAGAAAAAGTACTAGATCAGTGAAAAAATTAGTTTCCGTATCCGGACAAATAATTTCGATAAACAATGCAGTCAAAGTGTGAAAACGACTTTGGAATTAACGGTAAAATCTCTAACATTTTTTGATAAATTGTTTAATAGTAGTTGTAATTTTATTCGTAAATCCACGGTATACCTCATGTAAGATATAAGCTTTAAACAAATCGCTTTGTTTTTTCAAAAAAATATGCGGTATCGAGATTAATAATCCAAATCATTTCATCAATTGTTCAACGTTAACAATAATTTTGTTTGCGATATACAACATTTTTCTACAATGTTACATAAATGTCTTGTATATTGCGTACATGTTCAATTTATTATATAAATATTGCAGATATTATATATAATAAATTTATTATATTTCTGCGAAATAGTGTTCACTTTATTATGTAACAGTTAAGTGTATATATATATAAATAACGAAAGAAACACAAATGATTTTTCCGCAACGTACATACACAAGCGAAGCACTTTGACGTGCCCGATAATTATAAAACGGGCAAGCGAGTGTATTCGAAAATTCCTTGCTAACGAATTAACCAATTTTCCTTCGCTTTTGTTCCATTCACTGCTCTATCGTTCTCTATACGTCAGGAAGTCAGTGCGCATTATTCTGCAGCTGCATTCTTTGTTGCAGAAAAACGCGAAGTACCGAAGTGACCGCCCCGGGCAGCTTCAAGACCTGATTAAAATTTAAACTCTACCTAACCACGAATGATCAAAAGGTATGCACAGAAAATTACACTGAAAGATAGCGAGGCAGACATGCCAGTACCAGGTCATGTTCCACGGCCTGACAGTTTGCGTGCGGGTATACTTCGAAAACGATCTTCGAAAGTTGCGTGCAAAGAAGATTACTTTGAAGTGTAGTACGAGAGATACACCACCGCGATTAAGGATTCTGCCGCCCAATTTCGCCTGGCGCTGGTTTTCTGTAACCCGTAAGTGGTCCGCTCGTTACATCCGATCTTCGTTTAGGCCACGAAATTGCACGGGGCCGATAACGCATGCGATTCACCGACGAGATATCCACGAAAAAGGTGTTTACCGTATAGTAATGAAGTGAAAATGGAATTATTTGTACTACACTCTCTCGCGGTAATCGACCGAAATTCCGCGAAGTTGCGAAGTCTGCACGACCGGGCGGTTCTCTTATCGGGAACGTTCACCTTCGCCGAGAGTTAATAAATTCTTCATTGATTAAAATTGAGAAAGTACAGCGGTCTTCGTCGACGCGACGGTTGGGGCATTAATGCTTGTTCGAAGATTGCTTCAATCGCTTCGGCCTTATTAATGCCCATAATCATCGTCGAGGAGCATAATCCGGGGCTTTTGCATTAACTAAATGCATTACTGAATATAATCACCGTACGACAAAACAAACGATTCGACCAACGACACGTCTTATCGGCAATTTTTGCTGACACGAACAGGAAGTCGGTAATGGCAACATGATAGTAAATATCGACATCATCATTACCATTATTAATAGACATAGACACAGTTCATTACCCGGTGTCGTAAATGCTGCATCTACATTCAGGACAGTGCAGTAGATGTCAGAAGAAGTTGCTGGAAATCTTCCTTCCTTAAGGAACAAACTAAGAAATTGACTGCTGATTTCCATACCGGTGCAATTTTGACTTTGCGCGTCGCATCCCGCGGCTCGCGGCTAAAATAGACCGCTTTTGCATCGCGCGGTTTCCGGTACGGCCTGTAATTGCCGTGATGCAGGTCTCGATATATTGGGTCGTAATACGCGAACCGCCCAATTGCTATTCTAAACCACTTTTCTTTTTGTAAATCTTCATGTTTCTAGGTATGCTTTGATACGACAGGAAAAGCAGATTTTTGCTTTCTTTAAGCGCAGACTTTATATACCTGGCCGACGTTGAGAGGTGTCGAAGACAATTTTATATCTAGGGAAGGTAGTGATTATTGGACTGCGTATTTTATGCATTTACGGAGAAAATCGGTGAGTAAAACTGATAATAACAGGAAGACTAAAGAAAGCTAATAATGTTGGTGTACTAGCTGCATCTAATTAAACTGATTAAAAGAAGAAATGAAATTATACTTGACACCTATGTCTATCGTCTAACGTATAATTTCGTATAAAGATGCGCAGACTAATGATCATAATTTGACGGACAGTGGCTGTTGTGGTCTCCTATTACTTTCTGAGAGTGTATGTTTACTTAGAGTATCATTCTCGAGACTCTCTGAGATTGTATTACATAATATTATTATTATTTTCAAGCCAGAATACTATTTTTTCAGGACTACTACTGTTGAGTAGCATTTACAAAATGAAGAGGTAATTTATTTTCTATTTTACAATAAGTGATCTTCTAGTTGAAAGAAAATTTTCATTAACTCTAATTTTTGTCGAATAACGTAAGAAAATCTTGCAACTAATGGAAATAATTTTCATTTTGCATAAAAATCCACTGTGTCCATAAATCATTGTTTTCAATGAAATTTTAAGGAAATCTATTTCAAGATCTGCACTATGATATATTTATAAAAAAACTTTGAGAACAGTTTAATAACGTCTCAAATAAATATGCTAAAAATGTTTTCTTCTGATAATCACAGTGTCTTTTTCTCTTGAGAAAAATCAAGCAAAAATGGGATGCAACAGCATTTAGAGACTGTACTGATTCGGGTCACCTCAGACCTGATATCGGCAATCTTCTTTGTCTGCAGGTCAAAATCAACCAAAATCCGACTATTAAAAAGACATTTCGGTTAAATGATATCTTCATTTTAAAACAGTCTTTTAAGCAATAATAAGACAAATGTTATTGAGAAAATAATTACAATACGCTTTCAAACATTAAATATATAAATCCAGAATTCTAACCTTAATTATAATAAAAACAAATATAACTGCCAAATTACCAAAAATTATCACTTGGCAACCGGCAACACGTTGATCGACGCCTGTCGCAGACCCTCTCTGCGGCAGGTTCCCGACGTATCCGAATTTTCTGCGCCCGTCCACCTGGATCGTTTCGATGATTGCAGGGTCGGTTCAACTCGACGTCGCTTCCGCGCAAAAATGTCAACCCGAATCAAGACACAGGCATGAAAGTGCAGGCGCACTGGAAGTTCGCAATTTAGTCATTACGGTTCTCTTCTGCCTTCAGCGTGATGTATAGCTTCCCTTCCACCTATGCAGGTTCTAGCGGGGCCCCTCCTATCGGTGGTCGCCTTATCAACTTCCATATCGGTTTAATAAAGTGGACGTTGATTGGTTTCAATGATAAAACGATTGAGCACGATCGGTTCTCGATTATCCGCGGCCTAACCGCTAAACCTGTCCCTCTGGCGAGCGCGCGGCGGCTTCGACGAGTCCGGGACCAGCTCGATTTTTACGAGGTCGAGCGAGTCTGATGACACGTATGGTGGCGGAATCTCGCCCGGCAAACCAATAGTTAGGCAAATGGGAACGTTCGTAGAAAGGATTCCGACGAAATGAAGGGGGACGATGTAGAAAGAACTTGACTTTGTTGTAGATGGTGTATCGGCGTTGTACCCGCATACCGTTTCCAAAGCCTTTTATCTGTTGGCAGAGCGCGCGAGCGCTCGTGCTCACCTAGCAACGTGGTATTGTGTAATTATACGTTGTCTTCGCGTTGCATTATGGGGTAAGCACGACCGGGTACTTAAGGAACAGATGCTGCAGATGCGTATTTTTAAGCAACTATACACGACAGTTGCGATTTACGAGGTTTGTCAGGAATCGCGTGCGCCGCTCATTTTATGGATTTTTCTATCGCGAAATTTAGTGCGATCGCTAGATACCCCGCGCAGTCGTGGCTCGTTAACGCTTCCAAATTTGCTGCAACGCGATCGAATCCCCCGGCTTTATTTAATTCCCCTCCGAATTTTATGGGTCCGCAACAAAAATGTTTAGGTAAAACAAACGCAGAAACATTTTGTCGTTTCAGTGCTGCAAATCAATTTATAAACTTATTTCCAATCGATTGCTGAAAGAAAATTGATGTTATTCGACTATCTCGTAATTGAATCATGCGGATGTTATTAATCTAAGGGGAAGAAATCTTTTTCATTATTAATTTCACTCGTTTATTATGGCATAAGGGGTTAATAAAACTTATATGTTTCATACTTGCACCCTGTTAATTCAACGTGTTTGTTGACGTTGACGACACTGAATTGTAGAAAAATTTACAGTTTATCGTTATTATTTTATTATTTTTAATCTATTGCAACGACTAAAGAATAAATGAGCTTGCTAATTAATTTCCATTTCTTGCAATTCACGCAATGTTTATTTTATACAGAATTAATATCAGCTGAAAGGTAAGTAGTAAATCAGTTGAAAAAATATGGCAGTATAACTATGTGACTTTTAACTAATATAAATTATTTAAGGATATATATATATATATATAATAATAATAATATTTTTTGCATTCGACGCAGAACGTTATGTATAAAGCGAATAAAAAGAAAATGATTTCGCGAACAAAGGAACTCATACAAGTATTTCTCATCGCGCCGGCGGCCGCTCCGAGTAACATTTCGGAATCAGAAGCATCATGCTGTGCATTACGAGTTCCTGGTACAACTCAATTGATCCGAAACGATACACGGGTTGCTCGTACTTGACACACAGCAGGCACAGTCAGTATTTGCAATCCACCGTGAATATCCGATATCATACGTGTCATCGGTGTTCGTTCGAGCCGGTAGTCCCTTACCGTCTTTGAAATGTTGCTGAAATACAATGTTCTTTGCCTTTACGAAACAAGACGGCATTAACTCGACACTTGAGTAACAGATGTTACGGATATTGTCCGCCGTGCTTCATAAGAGCACGAATGCCATTTACGATTCGTGACGTATACTTGGAATCCTATATTTCGTCCCCGCACCTTCCACCGTGCATCCCGACATTATTCGTCTCTGTCCACTGTTTGCTTAGATCACTCGTCTTGTCGTTTGATATTTACTTAAACCGGCGAAGAAAAAGACTTTCGATTGCGACGAACACTGCGAGAGAAGTACTTCCCCTGAATGTCGTTTGAGAACTGTGGTGTATAACTGTACCATCTCTTTGAAATCATGCATCCAGTTTAATTACCGCTCGGTGAGATCTTGTAACAGAATAAACAGTATTTGCAACGTAAAAAGTGAAGTTCCTTCTATAAACATTTAGGGGAAGAAGCCGACGGTAATATATATATAAAGAAGAGTTGTTCAGAATGATGATCTTGGCAACATATCTCAAGGAAGAAGATATCTGAGCTGCCTCTCCTGAATGGAACATGTATCGTTAAGTTTTATTTTAACCCTTTGCGTTCGAGTGTTGAGTTTAGGCCGCCACTAAAATTGTTCTATCATGTCCAAAGATAATTTTTATATCAATAATGTTTAGATTTAAAAGATTGTTAAATAGTGGAACTGTTAGTATGAGTCACAAGAATCAATTTCGTGTGCATAAAAGTGCACTTTGTTACATAGAATGGAAATACTATGAGCCAGAAAGATTATTTCAGATTTACAGTTAAAATGGCTTCGGGTGCGAAGGGTTAAAACTCGAAATGTACGTAGGTGCTCCAACCCAAAATCACTATTTACATTCTTTTACATTTTCTTATTCAAGAATGAAAATGTCGACATATAAATCGTTCATATTACCCTTTTATTCGAATGCTTTCTATATTCAAATTCGTATCAATTAAGAATCTCACACGTTTCCTTAGATAAACGAAACGTCCGCAATCTATAAAATTCGACTATATTTTCTGATAGCCAAGGCCATCAATTTCACCCTTCTTCAATCCAAGAAAATTCTTAAACATTATTGAAACGAGCATGAATAAACCTTGTAAACGGAACCACAGATTATGTAACAATTCTTCGCGAAAAAGTCCCAGAACAAGCTAAACAAAAACTAAATTTATATCAAATTATTCGCTTAAAAAATTGAAACGCATAACTGAGAATTCTGTGTATAGGTTTGTCCAAGTGATCGAACGACGTAGCGAGCCCCGGTGTATATCGCACGGGCGAACTTGAGAATCGCTGCGATTGCGTCGGCGACCGAGTCACAATGCTGAGAAAAATAAAGGGAAGAAGGAGGAGAGAAGGTGGAAGAGGTTAGGAGGGAAAGAAAAAGTGTCGCGTACACCGCAATTCCCACGGGGCGAGGACCGATTTAAACTACACGGCTCGTGAATGTAACTGGCGAAACCATGAGCGCGGACCTCCTTAATACCTCCTCCCTTGTAATTTGGTCATAAGAAACGAAGGCCTGGCTCGCTGTGTCCTCTAAGCCCGCGGGTTCGTTGCACGATCGCCCGGCCTCATTATAGTAAACACGCCGTAGAAATAGTTGTCCTGTTAGGTGGCTGCGAAATGATCGATGGCGAGAACAGGCGCGGCCATGTTTCTCTTTTCCCTCTTTAATTATACACGACGCTGCGCGCGGTTTGTGTATCTTTCTGTTAATTAAAATGCTTGCCTAGTTTCCGAGAATAAAACGTGACGAAAGATTTTTCAGTTGCAGAAACACGCTCTCTGTTCCAGCGAAGATAGCGAAAAGGGCAACGTTAATTTCAAAACATTTATAATGTCCCTGTCGACACGAGTTCCATGTTACCTATCAAATTATTTTTCTCCATAAACTAGATTATGTATCCAAGTAACAATACATCCTGGTCTCTATCGTATAATAACGTAAAAATAACGAGAACCGCGGCGTTCCTCGGATTTTTCGAAAGATAAGAAGCTGGCCTAGCTGATGGTCACGCGGCGGAGCTAATAATACCAATTTCGTTGGCTGTAATACGCTCGCGAGGGGTGCGCTGCGAGGTTTATGATCGCCTTGTACATCATTCTTCGCGCAGTATATGCTATAATGAACAAAACGTGTACTTAGATTGCTCCGTTACTTTCTAAAGATACGTCAATAATTTATTAAAAGAGAACTGCCGCTTATCCGCTGCTTTTCGCGGGGTTAATTACTCAGAAATTAGTATTATGCAGCCGTAAGTTGAAGGTGATGTATGATCGTTGGTGAAACCCGGGTCAAGGAAATCCTTTATCCATTAGGGTCCATACTTTACGTATTATGTCAGCCGTTTTACGCCGCGCAGTCGTGTGAAATATTATCGGTGGACGCGGCGGCGCGTTTCGCGGCTCTTTCTCCCGAGCGGGAATTTTTCTTCCTCGAATAGTTCTGCCACCGTGGAGGAAACGTGGAAATAACAGGGCGCCGCGGCCGACACCGAAGCGAACGGTGCGACTAATTAAGAGATGGCGGACCGAAAATCGACTGAGAACCACTATACTCGCGCTAGAAGGCAACGAACAAGTCTACGCCAGGTTGTTTACTACAAAGAAGGCGAGGCGTGTCGTTGAACCAGGGCTCTGGAGAGTAGCAAGGCGGACCCAGGCATGCCTGCGTCCGTGCTCTCCTCGCTTTCAGCAATACGTTCCTCGGTTCTTTCCATCTTACACCCTTCCTTTCCCGCTTCCACAGCCTCCAGAAACCCTTGTTCCCATCTTTCATTGCCAAAGCTGCTGCCGCTGCTGCCCGCCGCTGCTCGGAGATTCTCGCTTGTTAATATCGGCCGACCGATAAAGCGATCGCGATGATTATCCTTTTTTTACGCCGCGATATCGATGACCACACGCCCCTTTCCCATTCCGGGGGCTGACGTGCTCCGATGGTATTAGCTCCGCGTAAAAATAATTATTGCGCTTTCACACCGGCGCGGCGGTCGACTAACAGGCCGAACTCTCGACCGGCTTACTCTCCCCGGTCTTCTCAATTTTTCGTGGCGGCGTGCCGGCGATGTTTAATGATTGACGAACGAGAATCCGTAACCGAGACATTAGCCGCGCGCGTCGCGTGCTGTGACACGGAATTTCGGCCGCTTGTCCCCGAATACCATCGAGAGAGAGAGAGAGAGAGAGCGAGCGCACGCATCTCGTGGAAATCGAGGATGCGCCGCAGATTCGTACCCGGAATCGCGGCGTTCCACGGTGTCTCCGTCAACAAGTGCAACGTGCACGCAGATGGGCCGACTGGCAAGCTTCCAGGCCGTTTTCGTGCAACGACCGTGATATCGTTCCCATAATTTTGCCCATCCCTCCCGTCCTGCTGCTCTTTCCCTTAGGTTCGAACGATTCGTTTCGATGCGCGGATTCCCATTGCTAAATTTACGTGAACCAACGGCGGCCCTCCCGTTGCCAATACATGACGGCCGTTCTCGGGCAACCGCGCGATAACGTGCCGGAGAAACGACGATTTTATGCCGGCGACTTTAAGTTTCCTTATTGTTGCGTCGTACGTTCCCATTTTAAATAATCAGCTCTATTCAACCGCATTTCTAGGCAGCGAATTTTGTCTAGGGCTGACTATAAATTCTCAGACGCGCCAAAATTATTCCACCTTGCTTCTACTGTGCGAGCGAGTTAGGATCATAGCGGCGCGAGTTACATTTTCGAAAATTTTCACTCGTGTCACAGAGCGTGATTTATACGTGTCATAATGTTAAAGAGGTAAGCGAAGTAAATCATAAAGTCAGTACAAATTAACTCCCTATCGCATACCGTTTTTGATTAGGAATCTAATTTCAAATGTTCAATGATTTCAAGAGTTGAGCGAAATTGAAATAGCATCAGAACCGACGGTTATACGAAATAAAAACTTACGATATGTTTTTGTACTTGTATAATCGTATAAAGTTTCCGTACGAGAACAGTAATAAAAATCGTTAAATAATAGTATTCTTTTTATTTCTTTCGTGTTTATTTTCTCCACATGTCAATATTAAACCTTTGCGGTCGAGTAGCGACTCTAAGGCGCCGCGAAAAATAATAATACTATGTTTCGCAATAATTTTTATCAAATTTACTTATATTTAGAAAATTGTTCAGAACTGTTAGCTATTGCACGAGTCACAAAATACAATTCTATAATGTATAATATGCTCTAGATTATATAAAATGGAAACACTGTAAGTCTGAACAAATATTTTTGATTTCCAGTTCAAATGGCTTTGGCTGCAAAGGGTTAAAATGCAGTAACAGCCGAATGCGACTTGTTTAACTTGTCGTCAAATTGCGTGCAATTAAGGGTTAATTTTACTCCAAATTATCTTAATAATAAACTTCGTCAGCAAACAATGTGTATGTTAGTAAACAATAACACTCTTTGTTTCTCATGATGAGGAAAATATGTCTTAGACCATTACGATTCTAACACAGTCATTTATTCTCTTGTCTCATCCGTAAATAATTCCTCAGGACGAGATTAGTTACTGCCAGTGCGTTGGCCTGCGGCTTACACGATGTATTTTGTCTACGTTTCAGATTTCAAATCGTCCGCGGTGCAATCTTAGACCACTTCACCTGACTTCAATGTGTTCTACTCTTCCGTGCACTTCCTTAACGCCTTGCATTCTGTTAGACTTGGTTGTTACAAGTGCTCGATGGTGTTCCATAACATTTCCATAAAAACGCATATGTAAGAATTTTTTAAGATTGAAAATTGTATTTTGACTGGTATTAATAAAATTTTTGAATAAAATTTCTTTCCTTTACAGGAACAGATATATCGTTGACATATGTAGAGAAATTTATGAAACATAATAACAACTGTCAAATATTACACAGGGAACAATATCGCAACAATATTATATGATTGTTGTTACGGTGTAACAAAGAATTCGTATGTCAGGTAAAAAGTACCTGACGAACGACGCGGTACGCCGACGCTCATGCAAACTCCGAGAAAACCCCAGAACGTAGGTGCGACCATGCGACCCTTTGTTAAAAATTTTAAAATAATGCTAAGCACTGATTGGTGCGCTCTTGGGCCACCAAATTGGTATAAAAGGTCTGACAAAAATAAAAAGAAACATTCAATCAACTACAACTATACAACGCAGAACCGCTGTCTCTCGGAACATTACCTCGCTAGTCGAACATTAATATTAAAGTGAGTTATTGTAACTTGACTGATTTATTTAAACATTCACTTGCGATTAATTTCTCAACGTGAAGTCGAGCGATAACCGAAAGCATCTTTCAATTAAGTTGCCTCAGAGCAACTTCTATTTTCGCTCGCGCCGAAACAATTATTGTGGTTACACGTGAAAAGTGATTTCGATTCGACGTTTGCGTGTCTCATTTCGTGTATCTTATTTGAAAGATATCCATCAATATTTGGATTCAAAGCAAACAATCGCGTACGATAAAAGATCGCTATCGTCGTGAACGCGTTCGCGTGATCACCGTTCGCCAAAAAAAGGAAACACGGTGATTCTGCTCGTTTTTGGAACACGAAGGTGCGCGGATGCAGGACAGTTGCGTGATCGCGCACAGTTAAAAATAACCATTAAAAATCGAAACTGATTGAAATCGATACCGACGCGAGTCAGCCCGCGGAAGAGGAAATTATAACGTTTAATTCCTCGTGCAACCTTTCGCGATCGGCTCCGTGATAGAATGTTTATCTTATTTTTGGACATTGACTGCACCAAGTCGCTCTGCTGGAAACACGTTTCGTTCGTGACAGAGACGGGAGGCTCTGGATCGGTAATTTTCGGCTCGTCTCTGGGTCAGAGAGGTTCGGCTAGGCTCGGGACGGCGCGGCGCGGCGGAAACGATTTTAATAACGAGCGACGTGCTCGCCACGTGGATACCCTCGGCAAGGCCCGCGTCAGCCTCCGGACGATCGTAATAACTGGAAAACGGGATCGCGGGTGCCGATTACGCCGAAATTGCCTGCAAACATTTAATATCGGACGGCGCGGTGCAACGCGCGGCGCGACAAAAGCGTATCAGCCGCGCCGAAAATTGACGAGCCTGGGAGATACGGTGACAGGAGCGGCTCTGCACACCGCCGCCAACGGATCGACATCGACGGATCGTTCTGCGTCCGCGTGTCCCGGGTAAGGCGTGTACACACCGGTATAATTAACGATCCGTATATTTTATTTCCCTAATTGCGAACACATAGAACGAGCGAGCGAGCGCGCGCGCGCGCGCGGGCGATAGTGTTTACACTCGTCTGGTATTACGTTATTCGGGGTAATTACAGGGTGCACACGATACTCGATGCATAAATGATGCGACCAGAAAAGCTCGCTCTCTCTGCGGGGATCCATTGGCCGTTCGGATGAAAGGGTCTAGACATATTTATTCGATTCAGGATCGTTCCGCGGTGTCTGCGTATAGAATCGGTAATGAAACGTTAAGTTTTCATCGGCCGACCACAGCGATTCATATTTTCCGAGTAAACAGTGTTTCAGCGGGTTCTTTGTGATTATTTTGAATGATTTTTAAGCGAAGAGGCTGACGTTCCGATGAACGAAGCGAAGACAGGGGGGGAATCGGTCGTGCAACGGTACGCGAAACGAAAGGCAAATGCGTTCATCGAATTGATCCGGGCGAAACGATAAAATTCCAACACACTCGCGCCGCCGAGAAATTCGCGGGCACAGCGTATAAAATTATAAATATACATGGCACCGGGTCCTCGGGGATCGCGCGCGCGCGCCAATGCGTGTAAACGTTAACGCACACGCATCCAGTCAGCACCCAGCTCAGTGTAATCGCCGATGATTGCCCTTTATTACAGCAACGGTCAATGCACGGCCCGGAATCCGGTCCACTCGGCCCGCTCGCAACAGACGATGGATTCGTCGGTCCATGAAGATACACCGCCGCGGTGAACCACGAAAGCCTGCTGGTCTACTCGTTGCGTACGAGTGCGCTTCGTGTGCCCCGGATGCACACGTTGCATCCGATCCGAAATCCACGGCGACCAATTAATCTTCGAGTCGCGGGACCTCGATAATATTTCATTTGATGCGGCTCGATGAGACATCTTACTCGTATCGCAGCGGAAGCCTTCGTTAATCGAAGTTCGGCTTGTAAACAAAAATGGACAATTTGGGAAGGGACGACACGATTATTCAAGCCTCGTAGCTCATTTTTACTGTGGCACTGACAATTGGCGGCTATAAAAGCAAGCCGGGAGACTGGAATAATTATACCATCTCTCCTCAGATCGTCTATTTTTGTTGAGAAGCTAAGGGATAATTGGAGATAATTTGCTGTGATCCTAATCCTTGCGAATCGATTAGAATTTTATTTCTATTGTCAACAAAATACAACCATGTATTTTTAACCAGCTCAAGATAAAAAGGTATAGATGTCTTTACGAAACGAAGAAACAATCGCTCTGACTAGTTCTCCTTTGTTAAGAATAATTTGACAACGTCTACTAAGCTATTTTCCTCAGAAGTGGTGTTAGTGAATTTACAATGGCTTAGTTTGGTATTATTAAATCATATTTATTTTAACGTTTTATTTGATCTTTTATCATTTTAAGTTACAGCTTGAAAGTACCTCACGTGAAAGAGTTTATGTTACTGTGTTCTATAGAACTTTTGACGCAGTCTTAATTATCCAGAAATTAACTTTTATCATTTACACTATTTCTGCTTTCAATGGCACGTGCATTGAAGTCGTGAGAATGAGGAACAGGGTAACCTGATTTTTTGTTATGGACACAATCAAATGGATGCGTCAACTTCTGGAATAAGATAAGTAGTCCGTGGTCGACGTTTATCCTTAAAAGTTATATCAATGTAATATCAAGGTATCTTATAGCGAAATATTTACACAGTATACACAACTGTGTCTACTTCATGGCAACGGCATTGTCTTTAAATCCTTGCATTATTTTATAAATAGACTGCGTATTTGATTCACTTATCATAGAATTTCATTCGTGAAGCTCGCAATGGTAGAAAAATCCAAAAATTTAAGAATATATATATATTATTTCTAGGCTACTGAGATTATTGAAGAAAGGGTCGATGTTTTATTTAATTCCTATTTTATGTATATGTATATATTGAACCACGGTAATTACCGATTAAAATTTATAATATATAATAAATCATATTCAATAGTAAATTTTAGAAAATGAAAAATTGTAAAGCAGAATAGGTTTAATTAACGAAGTGCTAAAGATAAAGATACATTTGCCATGAAATAGTTTTAGATCATTTCAATAAGAAAACAAAAATCTCATATTAACACTTTGCGCTACAATAGAGAGTTATTAACGAAAATTATGAATGTATTCATTTCTGCTAAGACGAAAGAAAAATTGTACAAATGATTAACAATGTTTACACATACGTCGTGACTAGTTTGATGTCGTTCAGGTATGCGCTGCTAAATAGACTATGATTATACGATATAGTTTACTTGCAACAGATTGACTCTGTGATGATAATTGTTTACCATATCCCGCGAAATGTACCGTGGTAGCTAAAATTTACCGATACACCACCGTTCATAGATAACTCAACATTTACATATATGCAAATATTGTAAAAATATCGTACGAAGATAATAACCGTTATTATGCAAAAATGCAAATCGCGCGCATTATTATCAAATGACAGAAGCAATCTTTACGAACAGCTGAGATATTGACAAAATTCTAATAGTAAAAGTTGAACGAACCCTTGGCACGAAATGGAAGCGGCTTGAAAAGTTCCTCATTCCAAGGTATTTCGTATGATTACCTGCCACTGAAGATGGACAAACATATCCGTTTGCAGAAGACCGAGCAACGTATCATTACAATTGAAAAACATCAGGTTAAAACAGCGAGGTATGAAATCCCGAGGCAAAATAAATGCAAATACTAGAACCGAGTGTACAGAATCTGAAAGTCAACTGCGGCGAGTCGAGAGAAACACAGGTGGAAACACTGGTGGAAAACAAACACTTGAATCGGCACTAATTTCATTGGAAGATGTTTGCAGTATTATGGCTGAACTGCGAGATCATGTGCAGTTACGGTAGCAACGGGTAAGAGCAGTTTGAAACAGCGGGGGAATCGAGTATCCGTGCATTGTTTTCAATCTGCTAAAATTATTAACCCTTTGCTTTCGAAGTAGTTCTCAAAATAGTTCTTCCGATTTACGCTATTTTTATCTTATGCGATTTACTGCATTTATACATATGAAATTTAGTATTGTGCTCGTACAACAGTTACACTTCTAACAGTTTATTAAATATTAATCATTTGTGTAATGTAATCATTTTCAGCGGTGACTGAGAGTTATCCTCGAGTGCAAAGGGTTATAGAAAGAATTAAGTTCAATATCTGACACATATAAAGTGTGCAAAGAGTTAATAAGAGTTGAGATAAATTCTTCTTATTCTTCACTAAATGTTTCCTTATTAAAATGAAACAATAACCTTTCCATCTCGCATATTTTTTCACGTCGTCAAAATTCTCAACACAATAAACACAATAAAACAATATGATTTATTGCGATTTATGCGTATGATACTGAGCTTATTAGCAAGTACAATACGTATCATTTTAACAATCTCTAAAGATAAACGACATCAATTTTTAGTGGCGCCTCAGAGTCGCCACTAGAGTGCAAAGGGTTAACAAAGCGAACGTGCAGGCGAACGATCCATTCTAAAAAGTTGTTTCACCTTCTCTACACACACTTGGCTAGACGGTAATCTACTGAATAGTTAATGCATCGCGCGCGAAGCATGCGCCTGGTCGCACGCGTCCGACACTTATAGAAAATATAATCCGCGCGCATACGCTGCATCTTAATCGCAACACGGCGAGCGCATACGCTCAACGACTGACGCCTATAAGAAATCCTCCAGCCGTCACGGTTTTTCCTAAACACCGACGTTGTTCCTAACGTTGCGATAACTTTTGCGAACACCGTCGGAGAATAATTGAGACGTGCATTAACATCGGAAGCCTGGAACACGTGACATTTAACGACGCGCGGGATGTACGCGCGTAAACTGGTCAGTCAACTCTGCCGTACCATATTACCCCCGACGTAATTACCATGAAATGTCGTGCATTTCAATTAAACGTGCCGCTATAATAGATTGTATATCCCCGAGCGCGCGGGTCCGCAATAATAATTATATTCTATCGCAACGGGCATTGCGCGGTGGCAGGCGGCAGCGAAAGAATTAAAAACCGAGCGCCGCGGAGTTCGCTTCGCGCGCGCGCGCGCGCTCGCGATTGCATCGTCGGAAAAACTGCAAGGATATATTACGCTCGCATGCGATAAGGGATCTACGCATTATGAGCCGGCCGCGTTCCTCACTATCCGATGAATTATCGAAATAGACGCGGCGCACGATTGCGATCAGACCTCGGGCCACTTGCTTCGGACTCACCTCGGAACAAATGAAAATATTATCGCACTGATTTGTGGCTGTGTAACTTCGTCGGTCTCGGCGCGTAAATGAATTTCATGCTCGCCCATACGTTCCCCGACCAATGCGAACCACGTTTCATTCAATCGCAGAGCGGATTTTTTTAGGTGGCCACTCTTGAACACGATTTCACAGAATTCTTTTTTCGCTATTAAAATCTCC